>NC_046629.1:7500-137500 GCF_900324465.2 Anabas testudineus | reverse complement strand
ACCAATGGCCCTGTTTGGTCTGGACTTGTTCCTCTAACATAGGCGTGTCAAACTCACAGTGGGCCAAAATTAAAAACTGGAACGAAGTCACAGGCTGAACTTTATATATACTGAAAAATTTAGTTTTCCCATCTCTCCAGATCTGTAATGTTGAACCTTTTCGAACGTTTTCCGTAAACATTGAATCTGGAGCAAGTAAAGCTTAATGTTATAAACAAATTAGAAATTTAAAATAAAACACATCAGTGGTATTCGCTTCTTATTTAAATGAATAAAATAAATTATTATGTCTGTATCTGTAGTCTTTCCAGTTCTATTTTAATGAAAATCTTTTCTCACAGGCCAACAACAAAAGAACAAAATAATAATAATTTACTTCAATCTTTCAACTATTACCAGTCCATGTCTTGGAGTAGAAAAAGTGTTAAGACAGCATCATTCAAACTGTGTTTGCTTCACTCTGATGCTCATTGGATCAAGTCAGATACCTGGTATCTCTTTTTAGATGTCTGGGGTTTGGCTCTGAGCTGATTTGAGTGAAGGTGTTCATCTTCATCAACATACATATGTAGAGAGCATTTGAGCACCTTGGACACGGAGTTGAGGAGGAAACATGGAAACTGGTTGGTTGGTGTGCTCTCCTTCAAAGTCGGCAAATTGCCGGTAAACTCGGAGAGGAGTACCCTGAGTTTTTAGAGAACTGAGCACTTGGCTTCTTTCATTTGAGCATTTTTGGGGAGGGGTGGATTTCGTTTGTCCAATGTGACTGGTTGCATGGATGCTAATGATTGTCAACAGAAAAGGAGGGGGTGCTTACCGGTCTCGTCTGACGAGCCAACGCACTAACAAAACATTCTGGGATTTGTAGTTTAAGCGGTGTGTGCGCTGTATACTGGGGGTCCAGCTGTAAGTTGAGTTTGACACCTCTGCTCTAACACCTGAAGTTACACCTGCTGCTCACATCATCTGTCTGCAGACAGCACGTGTGTAAAGACCTGGACACCTAGGATCAAAAACTGACTCCAAGGATCATCTCAACTCTAAACTAAGCTCCTGCCCATAGTGACTGTGACGTCACAGACTTCAGAGACAACAAACAGGTCTGGACTTTAAAACCATCCATCCATCCATCATATAGAGACTCACACAAACCAGAACCGGAACCTGTGAAGACACCAGCGTTTAAGCAGCAGTGAAGGAGTTGATGGAGTCGGTCTGAAGACGTTTTAATAACACAACACTTTGTTCGTCCAATTTTTAATCCTGAAACTTCAGAAACGCAATCAGAGAAGAAAGATTGAGATTCAAATTGTTCTGTCAATCAACCTGTTTGCAGCAGAACGTTGCTGACTCAGCAGAAACAACAGGACTATGGTCCAACTGTGGTCCTAATCAGGTCAGAGTCACGTTATGGTGGACTGGGAGTTTTTAAGGAGGCAGAACAGGACTCAGACCGAGTTTGTGGAGACTGGATCAGTTTTATTTAGTTCAGAACCATCAGAAAATCAAATCTACAGAAAAACAGCTACAGCACTGATTCAACTGTCAAAGGAAGGCGGTGTAGTCAGGGTCTCAGAAGACACGTCCTGATCTGTGGTGGGAACTTCTCTACAAACAGGTGTGTCTACAGGTAAACACAGGTGCAGCCCCCCCACTACATGTTCATCATGAGAGCTGACAGTTCATCAGCTCTACCTCCTGTCAGATATCTCTGATCCAATAATCAGAAATCAGCGAGCTGCTGCTGATCTGTGTGTCACATTGTGCTGTTTCCTGTGTACAGATTATTTCTGCTGGATTAACCCCTGGTGTCTCTGCGGGAAGTGAATACTGTGATGCGGCTGCAGGAAGACAATAAAGCTGCAGAGCTCTTTGTGTGAGCGTGTTTACGCCTGAGGAGGAATTAGAGGACGGTCGGAGGAGGAGGAAAGCAGGAGGTGACAGAAACAACAAAAACACAGCATTACAAAAAAACTGCTGATGGGTTTCATCCAGGAAGAAAAGACATAGAAAAGACCTCACAGATCAAACCCACACACAGTGATCCACCATGATATCAGCACTATACATTACTCCACAGTACACCACAGTCCTTTCCAGGGTATCACGGTGCAGCACACTCTACAGTGCACGTCTGACATGTGTGTACTTTTCACTCAGCTGATCTCCATTTGACTGATTGCGAGACTTTCTAAACTGACTCCTCTGTGTTTTCGCATATTGTTTGAATTGGTTTAGAGGTTTTTGTCATAAAACCATGTAGCCAGAAAAGAAAAATGTCCATGTGGACGAATACTTCTACTGTACTGTATAGTCTGAGTTTACTAAGTTTCCTATGAGGGTCAGCTGAAATCCCAAACAAAAACAGACTGTCCTGTTGCTCAGCTGCTGACGGCCACATGAGCACAATGAAAAATACCCTTTGAGCTAGTTACGGGTCTGTAGCTGCGGGGCTGTAGCTGCGGGTCTGTAGCTGCGGGTCTGTAGCTGGCTGGATCTCCAGGCTTCACCTGGTCTCACCTGTTAGCAATTTGGTGAAAATTCCCAAATCTGCAAATTAAACTGCAGAGAAATTTCTGCAGGTTAAAGGTCGGCGTCTGTCCCCACTTGACCATCTTCAACCCTGAGAGATGTTTGAGAAGAGTATGAAACTCATCAAGTGCCTGAAAAGAAACTGAACTGCAGAAATTCAACATGGAGAAGGAAACTCTCTAACAGCTGTGGATCATCTATCTATACATCTGTCGATCTGTCTGCCTGTCTATCCTTCTGTCTGTCTGTGTCTTTATTGATCTGTCTATCGATCTGCCTGTCTATCCTTCTGTCTGTCTCTTTATTGATCTGTCTATCGATCTGCCTGTCTATCCTTCTGTCTGTCTCTTTATTGATCTGTCTATCAATCTGCCTGTCTATCCTTCTGTCTGTCTGTGTCTTTATTGATCTGTCTATCGATCTGCCTGTCTATCCTTCTGTCTATCTCTTTATTGATCTGTCTATTGATCTGCCTGTCTATCCTTCTGTCTGTCTCTTTATTGATCTGTCTATCGATCTGCCTGTCTATCCTTCTGTCTGTCTCTTTATTGATCTGTCTATCGATCTGCCTGTCTATCCTTCTGTCTGTCTCTTTATTGATCTGTCTATCGATCTGCCTGTCTATCCTTCTGTCTGTCTGTGTCTTTATTGATCTGTCTATCGATCTGCCTGTCTATCCTTCTGTCTATCTCTTTATTGATCTGTCTATTGATCTGCCTGTCTATCCTTCTGTCTGTCTCTTTATTGATCTGTCTATCGATCTGCCTGTCTATCATGTCTCCACCCCTTGTGTGTGTTGGACTCTGGGTCCAGGTCCCGCTGACTCACCTTAGGTCTGCCTGGCTGTACTTGTAGCAGTGGTTCAGGCTCAGCTGCAGCTGAAATTGTCCAGCAGCTTATTGGTGGAGGGCTTCCGGTCTTCCTGGCCCGGTGTGTCTGTGGTGCTGCCATGTCTCACCTTGTTGCTGTGACAGGTGGGGAAGAGGTGGGAAACAGGGACTTGGGAAACAGCTGCTGGACTCAGTTTGTGTTGATTCAAAGTGCAGACTCAGCAGCTGTCAGCACGTCGTCTGTTGGCAGGTAACTCAAACTGTCAGTGAAGTGGCAACCGAGACTTTCCCTCCAGTCTAGTTTTGATGCTGCACATCCAGGAACGACTTTCACTTACACTGATCAGCAGTGGCCTGAAAGGGCCAGGATCTGGCCTCCACCCAGACTCTTACTCCCTGGTGACTCAGAGTGGACCACTGCCTAGTCAAAGATTGACGGATCAATGTTAAAGACCTAAGGCCAGAGTCCAGCTGCTGATGCAGGGACGCAGGGTGTCAACAACCTTTAACTAGATTCTGCCAGACTAGAAAACTAAACTCGGCATGCAGATTTGCCCTTTTAAGCATCAGAAAGATCAGACCCTACCTGTTGGACCTACCATAGTTCAGTCTTAGTCTCAGTTTTCAAAAACCTGCTGAAAACAGAATTCTTCGGAATCTTTCTCTGCACGTGACTAAATGTAAAAAAACTACTAAACTCTGACGTTGTGACTGATGCTCCTGCTGCTCCTACAGTTATCGTATCACTTCCTGTTGCCAACACTAGCTTGTTAAACAAATTCACGTTAGCACTTTAACTCGTTTTACCACTAAATACTAATATTTATTATATAGCGACTGAAGTAAGAGCCGTAACATCTGCTTGTGTTACTCCAGAACCTGTTTATAATTCTGTTAAATTCAAAATAATCTTGTTCTCTGAGGTCTGCTAGCTTATCGTTTAACTAGCTCTTCAGTTAGCCATGGTTTCTTCTTCTTCTCCCTCAGCTTCTCCTGCTCTCACCTGCTCTGTGTGTCTTATGTTTAGTTTCTCTTCGGCCTCCTTTAGTCATAAGGGGATCTGTAATAAATGTAAGTTATTTTCAGCAGGTAATGATTACATTACGACAATCAGAAGTCACTAAAATTACATTTACATTTAGACGTTTTTATCAAATGCAACTTACAACCATGCCAGCCAGGATCCTGTAGTTGTGGTTCCTCCTCTCTGTCTCCCTCTCTCTGTTCTCGTCTGCAGGTATCCTCCTCCTTGGAGCTGTATATCTCCAGAGTCCAGTTACTGATCCAGTTACTGGTCCTACCAACCTGTCCAGTGTTTTTGTTGCTTGTTGTTGTTTTTGTTGCCTGCTGTTCTTTTCTCTCTCCTCTTTCCACTCACCTGTCGTGGAAATGCCTCACAAGAAATAAAAACTAAGACAACAGCGTGAGGATTCATTTCAGGTTTACATGCAGCATGGAGAGAAGACATCGTCAGTGTTCTCTGACTTCCTGAGATCCTGAAGATCTGGTATCTCATGTCACTGATCATCCGTTACATTCTTAAGGGTCGTAAATACACAGATGGTGTTTTGAGTATACCTGATCAAAAGGTTGTCCTTTCTGTGACTTTTCTTTCCCTGGGCTAGTTTGTTTGTTGTCTCTTCACCTAACAAAACATTTTCACCACATTCCCCCCTTTTGACACGAAGTGTCAACCAAATACAACAAAGACAACAAAATAAGCAAATGAAATGTATACAGAAGTAATTCATTCATCTCTGTCACTTTCACTGTAAGAGTTTCCCATTCTGAAATATCATCCAAGAGTGTAGGAAAGCTGAGCGGAGATGGAAGAAAACCGGATTTCAAGTGCATTATGAAGCTATGAAAGAAGCATTACTCCACTACAGTACGATGGTAAAGAATGCCAGATCTAAATACTTCTCAGACCTGATCACTGCTCACTGCCATAATCATAAATTTTTATTTCAGACTGTTGACAAGTTAGTAAACCCAGCCCCTCCTAGCATCCCAGCTGAAAGTGATGCAGATTGTGAGAAGTTCTTAACCTATTTTAATGATAAAATAGAATCAATCAGAGCTTCTGTCATCCCCAACTCCTCACCAGTCATAGTTTCACACCCTTTTAGAGAATGCACTTTAAGCCAGTTCCCTCCCATGACCGTATTTGAGCTACTACAAACTGTCTCTAAAATGAAACCATCTTCCAGCCCAGTTGATGTCATCCCAACTAAGTTCTTAATCTCGATCATTGATTCGCTTGCTCCCTCTCTCCTTAATATTTTCAATACTTCTCTGTCCACTGGGATTGTGCCAGATTATTTTAAAATTGTATCTGTGCAACCTCTTTTGAAAAAACCTGGTCTAGATCCCTCATCCCCCGAAAACTACGGACCAATCTCCAAACTACCCTTCATATCAAAGATTTTAGAAAAGTACGTGTCTAAACACTTATTTCTAGCTGCAGACAACTATAACATCTTTGACGAATTGCAATCTGGTTTTCGCAAACACCACTGCACAGAGACCGCCCTACTGAAGGTAACCAATGACATTCTGTTGGCTTCTGATGCTGGTTTGTGCTCTATTCTTGTCCTCCTTGATCTTAGTGCTGCTTTTGATACAGTAGACCACCAAATTTTGTTAGACCGGCTAAAGCACTGGGCTGGAATAGAAGGCACTGCACTGGACTGGTTCTCCTCATACCTGTCCAACAGATCGTTTTGTGTTACAGTTAATAACCACAAGTCGTCTTTTTTCCTGTAAAGAGTCCCACAAGGTTCAGTGCTGGGGCCAATCTTGTTCTCTTTGTATATGCTCCCTTTGGGACATATTATTCGCAAACATGGTGTTTCTTTTCATTGCTATGCTGATGACACTCAGCTGTACTGTCCCTTTAAGATATCAGACCACGGGGGACTGAGTTCCTTACATGAGTGTATAAATGAGATAAAAAACTGGATGGCTCAAAATTTCCTGCAGCTGAATTCTGACAAAACAGAAATAGTTGTCATCAGTCCACAACGTGTAGCCAGACACATTCTGCCCTGCACAGATTCTCTCTTAGATAATTCTAAGCCCACTGCAAAAAGTCTTGGTGTTTGGTTTGATAGTAAACTTAACTTCGAGCATCATGTCACAAAGCTTGTCCAGGCATGTTTTTATCATCTTAGAAATATCTCCAAAATACGTTCAATTCTTTCTTTTCATGACACTGAAGTAATCTTACACGCATTTATTTCCTCACGCCTTGACTATTGCAACAGTCTGTTCACCTGTCTCAGCCAGAAATCTATTAATCGGCTCCAGATTGTTCAGAATTCAGCTGCAAGACTCTTAACTAGAAAAAGAAAATACGATCACATCACTCCTGTATTAGCTTCCTTACACTGGCTGCCAGTATGTTTTAGGATTGATTTTAAGATTTTATTAATAACTTTTAAAGCTCTGCATGGCCTTTCCCCCAGCTATTTATCCCAGCTTTTAAAGCCTTATGAGCCTGCACGTAGCCTGAGATCCTCTGGTAGAAATCTTCTGTATGTCCCTGATGTCAGAATGACTACTAGAGGTGACAGAGCCTTTTCAGTTAGAGCCCCTAAACTCTGGAACAGCTTACCCGAGGATATAAGATCAGCTGACTCAGTAACATCTTTTAAAACTCTCCTTAAAACATACCTCTACCGGCGAGCCTTTTGCGATCTTCTGTAAGCTAAAACAAATCTGTCCTTGGGAAGACTCTCCATTAGATTACAATGTCTTTACGTTGGAACTGGTCTCCCCAAGGACCGATGTGGTAGTTGTTTGTATTATTGTTTTGTTTGTATAACTGTTTCCTGCTCCCCAACCGGTCGAGGCAGATGGCCGTTTAACTTGAGCCTGGTTCTGCTGGAGGTTTCTTCCCCTTAGGGGGAGTTTTTCCTCTCCACTGTTTGCCTAGTGCTTGCTCAAGTTGATCTTGTTGGGCTACATGTGTTTCTTGTCTGTCTTGTGAAGCACTTTGTAACATGTGTTTAGAAAAGTGCTCTATAAATAAATGTATTATTATATTATTATTAATTCTACTTGAGCTATCTCTAATGAATCAGGTGTTTTTACACACAGGGATGTTTGATCACCTCCCTTGATTCCCAGTCAGTGTTGTCAAATAGTTGTCTTTTCTGTTTTAAATAGACTTGTCCTTTGTGACATGTGATGTCTTGTCTTCTGTCTGATTTCCTGGTTTCGTTCTTTGCTGTGACGATGGATGAAGATGTATAGGAGCCGTTGTTGTCTCCTTGATGATTTTGTTCTCTCCTTTGCACCATAACGCCGGTTATTATGATAATGAAGGTCACCAGACACGTCCATCGTAGTATTCTCTCAGTCCCCAGCCATCGTTGTAGTGGAGGCATCAGGTGGAATAGGTTTACAGAAGGATGCATGAATTCACAGATCCCTTTCTCCTACCCGGACTGTGGTGGGGATGGTCAGCAACACCTGGTATGTTCCTGTCCACCAGGGCTGCTGCCAATGCTTTCTCCTTAGGTCCTGTACCACAATCCAGACACCAGGCAGGACGTGGTGGATCTGCCCCACTGCAGGCTCAGGAAGGGCAGCTTTTCCCTGGAGAAAATGCTCTTAAGAGTATGGTTAAGTGCACAACAACATTACATCTCATCATCAATGCCTGTCAAAGTCAACCTGTTTGGGGAAAGGGTGTATTAGTCAGTGGCATAGGCAGACCAGTAAATATTTCATATGGAGGGAGTCCTTTTGTTTTAGGTGGGTGAACCCTCATCAAATTTTGGGTGTGCTGACAACAGCATCTTGGTTGTTCTGCCAACATTATTTGTAGCAGAAATTATACATTTTTTACAAAGATTTTTAGCAAAGACTGAAAACCCTGGCGCATACCACAGTCTATTTACAAAATCCGTCATCCCCCCTTTTTACACATGGTCAGGACCATGAGTCAACTTTGTTAAGAAAGGGAAAATGGATCTTCGTAGTACTGGGAGACCCTTTGGATCTACTCAGACACCAAAGGACAAGGTTTTGCAACCCTTCTTTTTCCAGGATGCCTGTTCATCAGCATCAGTCCCTGCTTGCAACAAAGAGACATCATTGAGGAAAAAACATCATCCTGGAAAGAAACGGGCATTAGCAGAACTGGGGAGACAGGAGAGAGATTGACGTTTGCATACTGCTACTGATGTAGGAAGCAGTAATGCAATCCACAGGTTAATGACAAGAACTCAGCTATGGGTTTACCTGTAGAAATTAGAAAACTATGTTTTTAGACAAGTTATGACACATTAAAATCATATTGTGAACCTGTGTACACTGTGATATTTTTTCCAGCTTCTGGAATGAAAACACGAGTTAGGACAAACAACTCAGCTGCCTGAGCAGACAAATTAACAAGCAATCTTTCAATGATCTCCATGTTGCTAGATATGGCAGAAGCAACACAAGGTGAACCATTTGAGTGATTCCTCATTGCGATCCATCTACAAAAAAATACAGTCAGGATTACACAAAGGTGTATCAAACAAGTTATTACATGGAGTTGTCATAGTTTTACAACGTCCATACTTCCATAGGAATGTTGTTCTCCATCAGCTATGGAAAGAGAGTTGAAGGATTAAGAACAGTACATCGTTTAGTGTGACATGAGACATGGTTATGAAGACATTTCCCACTCAGTAGCCTAGTGGGTGTTAGATGAACATTTGCTTGAAGAATTGGTTAGTGAATTTCATGCAGAACATGCACTGTGAGAGGACACATAGCAGCAATGTTAGTTGTAGCTAGAACAGCTTACATAGCAGCTGCTACTGCTCTCAAACATGCAACCATACCTCTCTCTGTTGTTGAGAGGCGTTTAGAATAGTTCCCTACAGGTCTTTGTTTGTCATCCTGAGATTTTGTAAGAACAGTTGACATGAAGCCTTCACATTCAGACAAAAAATTCAATGGTTTGGTGTGGTCTGGAAGTCTGGTGTGCAAGAGCATGTTTCAAGTCATTAGATATAGTCTCTGTGTCTTTAGTCCAAGTCAGATTGTCAGTCATGGCCATATGTTTTCCCCCATTTGTGATGTCTTACAGGGGTTGGGAGATCTCCGCATAATTTCTGAGTCCATGGACAGCAATAGCCTACTAGGCCTAAAAATTAAAAATCTTTAATTTAAATTTTTTTCACAATTTTACCACATCCATAATTTCTTGGATGCATTAAAAACCCAATTTACCCTACCCGGAGTTTATTAATTGGCCAAGATAGCGCACAGATTACGAGACAAGTTGTCTTTAGCAACATTGTGGCCGTTTTCTGCCAGAAAACTAAATCACTGACCCACGTCTATCACTTACCATTGAAAATGAAAGCAAACCAGAATTGGGAATCAGGATAACAGGAATACTAAAATATGCATTTGCCAGATCAATGAAATAAAAACCAACAAGCAGTTCCTGGGACTTGACACATTGTTGGAGCCGAATGTTGAACTGCTTAATTTATAGCTCTTGGACTGGCCTCTATGACCCATTCAGTTTTTTTTCACAGACAATATGGGGGTGTTGCATTGTGACTGAGGACATTCCACTATCGCACCTTTCTCTATTAGTGATTGAATGATAGAAATACCTGCACCTGAATCTACAAAAAACATCACAATTTTTCCCCTGTATGTTGAGATTTAATCTTTATGGTGTTTTGTAATCTGATGTCAACTGCAAATACTGACTATATGTTATAACTGCCTTATCCTTAAAAGGTGTGTCTGTGGGTATGTCAAAATGCTGCTTACTGCTCTGACCTGCCCCCTCTGTCTCCCATTGCTGGAACGAGTTGAATCCTGGTGAATGCACTGCAATGCCCTGGGGTGGTGCATATCGCCATGACTCCTCTGTGGTGCTGTCTTGATGGCTATTTCTCCCTCTACTTCTCGTTCTTCCTCCAGTCCCTCTGTTTTGTAGAGGTCTACGTCCAGGACCCTTTCCAATATCCATCTTCCTTTTGCTGGATATTGTGAATCTCAGGCCAGCAGACTCTCAAAGGGAAAACAACCTTCACAGCATCACACAGGGTGTCCATCATAGTGCTGAATGCTAGTGAGGCCACTGATGCTGTAGTTGCCCAGTTAGCAGGTTGGAGTTTTGTCCACCAAAGCTTGAAAGACCAGCCTCTTGAGGATCAAGTAGCTCCTCAGCCACCTCTTTCAGTTCATTCTGAGTTGCCAAGGTCTGTACACCAACACCTCTGGATTCTAGTTAGCCTGTGCGTGAGCACCTTGGAAACATCATCATTGGTATTTGATTTACTTCTCTACTGCCATCTTGGCATCTTGTGCCAATAATCAAATAAAGCTGCTAGCAGAGACAGGGTTTTACTAGAAGAAGCAGATAGAAGTTTAGTGTCTTTCTTAAACAGTCAGTTGATGAAACAGGAGTCTTTTTTTTTTTTTTTAAACAGAAGAAAGGTCAGGGTAGATCTTTCCTTGTTCCTCCTCTCCTGAGTCCTCCTGCGCCGGGGCACTTGCAGAGGCTCCAGCCTGACTTGATGGAGGAGGGGCAACAGGTATGGTGACAGCATATGGTGGGGGCAGGACTCTATCGCTTTCCCTATGTTTCTGTTTTCCCTTCTTTTTCTCCTCTATACTTTAATCTCCCATTGTAACCACTACTCTAACTACTCTAACTACTCTCTTTCCCATTTTTTTTTGAAAACCTGTCAGTTTTATTCTTCCCTACTTACTTTACTTTTCATTTCACTTACTCTTTCCCCTCTTCTTATACAATCCTGCAGCGGTCTAAACAATCTGTGTAACATAATGCCAGAGTGGAACATCCTCAACCCCGCTCTGTCCCCATTTTTCCTACCATTAATTTAGTAGGGCCTGTAAAAAGGTTGGCCAATTTAGCTAGTTTTTTTCTGTTTATTCCCCATGTTCATTAATGTATTGGTACTGGTGCTTATACTTTCAATGGGCTTATCAATCACACACAGATAATTCATTCACACTGATCTTCCCATCTCATCGTATGGTCGATCTTATCACACATTCACTAACTCTGGACGACCCTTTCAGCCAGACAGTCTGTACGACACATTCGTTCTGTGAGACTGTCCTATGGAATGCAATTGATGCAAACTGGACACTGAAGTGGTCGTCACAAAGCTTATTTTCAGTTATCAGTTTGTTTGTTTTTTCAGTCACACGCCCATTTTATTCACGTGGGGCCTAAAACTAGACTGTTATATATGTTTCGTTAATTATTCAAGTATCTATTTTCTAGGATGATATTTATAAATAGTATACAAGTATATATTTTCCCCTTTTTCCTTAATTTTCCTATTTTCTCATAAGACATAGACAAACATATACTCAGTCCACAACCGGCATTACGCGGATCCGATTCAGTTCACTACCAGGCTTTACGCGAACAACATTGTTACTGTGATGCCCACAACTGTGTGATCACATTTATGTGAATAGGAATAGATGATATAGTGTTTTCTTTGGTAAAGACCTATTTTCCTACAAAGGGTTAAGTGGTATAGTGTCTACGCAATTTAGTAGTTACGACAGGTGACTGTGGTTTACGGCAAAGGTCGCAGCCTCTAGCGTGTCTCGCGCCGTCTTTCCTCATAATGGCGGAGAGCTCAGCGGAGGAAAGCCACGTCTCCCTGTCTCACTAATTCTTTCCTGTATTACAGGTCAGTAACATGTATAAACTATGCAAAAGTTCAGATTAACAATGTACAAGACATGATGGTGATGAACAGTTTGTTTATTTGCATATATGAGAACTAGTATTTACCGCAAGTAGTGGCAATAGCGGCCGCACATGTTTAATCGCTAGTTAGCATGCTAGTCGGCGATAAACGATTAGCTTGGGCCACATGTCAATGCTAATAGTTGTGTATTTACACAGTGATTACGGCTCCTTATTATTATATATATTCATTCTCATGTTTGAATTCAGTTGTGTAAAGTGTAAAAGTTTGAACATGGTTAAGATTTGTTTATGAATACTGTGTACATGTCCAGGTAATACTTAATAGTATTTTTGTTGTAATGCCTGTAAGAGGTAAATAGAGCCAAAAACTTATTTGGATAGCTGAGAAATGGAAAAGTGAAAGAAGATTAGTTCCACATGAAGTTATGATTCAATTGTGTTTGTTTTAGGAATATGGAAAATGTATAAAAATACATAATGTGCAGTGAGAACACTGACAATGGACAAAATGTACAGTGTTAAGTGAGAAAGTTGTATGAATAAGTGTGTGTAAATAAAGATAATGGCGGAGAGCTCAGCGGAGGAAAGCCACGTCTCCCTGTCTCACTAATTCTTTCCTGTATTACAGGATATATATAGCTGCTTACAGGTGCTGCAACCTGGTACCTGTAACATTACTACCAGGCTTTACGTAACATAACTTGTTACAACCAGGCTTTACGCATTCCCATTCAACACTACCTGGCTTTATGTAACTTAACTTGACACTACCAGGCTTTACGCATTCTCATTCAACACTACCTGGCTTTACGCGTCCACCTAGGAACATTACCACTCCAGAAATGAATCATAACGCTGTACTCACTTATCAAGTTGAATGGAGCGTCTGCTGTCCGTCGCCTGTTTCCAACATCAGTCGGGATCCAGTCTCCGTTTGTCGGAGCTTCCCTGGGCCGGCAATAACCTTCAGTCTGGATTCAAGCGCCGATCAGCAGAACGTCCATCTCGGTGGGACCTACAAAAATGTCGTGGAAATTTCTCACAAGAAATAAAAACTAAGACGACAGCGTGAGGATTCATTTCAGGTTTACATGCAGCATGGAGAGAAGACATCGTCAGTGTTCTCTGACTTTGTCTTCTACAGTTCCACTTTTATAGGCACAAAGAAAACAACCCCCACACAAATACAAATACTTATCACATGTCCTGAAGATCTGGTATCTCATGTCACTGATCATCTGTTACATTCTTAAGGGTCGTAAATACACAGATGGTGTTTTGAGTATACCTGATCAAAAGGTTGTCCTTTCTGTGACTTTTCTTTCCCTGGGCTAGTTTGTTTGTTGTCTCTTGACCTAACAAAGCATTTTCACTACACACCCCAACCAGTCGGGGCAGATGGCCGCCCACCCTGAGCCTGGTTTTGCTGGAGGTTTCTTCCTCTAAAGGGAGTTTTTCCTCTCCACTGTCTCCTGGTGCTGCTCAGTGGGGTTGTTGGTTTTCTATATAATACTGTATACAGTTAAATTTCCCTTGAGATGACTTCTGTTGTGATTTGGAGCTTTCTATAAATGAACTGGATTGAAAGTTTAATTGAAATGTGGCACAACTTAATGGAAAGAACAGCAGCAGTGCAGAGTTTCTCAGGTTATAAAGGTCATCAGTGGTTTGGAGTTTAGAAATGAGCTTGACGTTCAATGACATACAGGAAACTTTCCACAGAGAACTTTTCATCTCTTTATGGATTTCTATCAAGTTAATGACCTCCATAAGCCCCCCCTAGAGTTACAGCTCTGCAGCTTTGTCTCTGTGCAGCAGCAGCAGCTGGATGGAAACATCTGTCTCCCTCTCAGCAGCTGTCACGCCTGATTGCCTTCCACCAACAGGCCCACAAGGAGGGCTGGGCAAGCACCACCTCACACCTCCCTGGGTGAAGAAGTTGGGTGGAGTGGCTCTGGCAGACATGTTAGCCGGTGTCAAGTGGATCCA
Source organism: Anabas testudineus (assembly GCF_900324465.2). NCBI lineage: Eukaryota > Metazoa > Chordata > Actinopteri > Anabantiformes > Anabantidae > Anabas > Anabas testudineus. The sequence continues at coordinate 123,427 of NC_046629.1, read as the reverse complement.
ACCTGCAGTAGAGTTGATGCTGTGTGCAACGTGACCGTAAATCTGCAGCTATCAGAAAAAAACTGGACATTGACATGACAGCTGCAGCATGTTCAGCTCCAGATCCAAACTCCAACTGTGTTTACAAGATTGAAGATTCAAAAAACTTTATTAATCCCAGAGGGAAATTGTTGCCTTATTAAATTTGCTCTCAGCTCAGACAGAAAGAAAGGGAACTACATCCAGAAAAGATCCACACCAACACAAATACAAAATAACATCACTACAGAGAACTCAGTATATACATAGAATATGTCAGAAGGATGAAAACAGGTCAATAATTAAAGTACAGGGAGCAATGACAACGATTGATTGAAGACGGGGGATGAATTGTAAAGTTTGATGGTCTCAGGTAGAAAGGACCTCCTGAGGCGTTCTGTGGAGTAGTAGTCAAGCTCAGGGTGAAACTGAACTTTGTTGCTGTGCGGCCCGTCTCATGTTGCTGACTGTGTTGCTGCGAGGCCTGTCTCATGTTGCTGACTGTGTTGCTGTGAGGTCTGTCTCATGTTGCTGACTGTGTTGCTGTGAGGCCTGTACCATGTTGCTGACTGTGTTGCTGTGTGGCCCGTCTCATGTTGCTTACTGTGTTGCTGTGAGGTCTGTCTCATGTTGCTGACTGTGTTGCTGTGAGGCCTGTACCATGTTGCTGACTGTGTTGCTGTGTGGCCCGTCTCATGTTGCTAACTGTGTTACTGTAAGGTCTGCCTCATGTTGCTGACTGTGTTGCTGTGAGGTCTGTCTCATGTTGCTGACTGTGTTGCTGTGAGGTCTGTCTCATGTTGCTGACTGTGTTGCTGTGAGGCCTGTACCATGTTGCTGACTGTGTTGCTGTGTGGCCCGTCTCATGTTGCTAACTGTGTTACTGTAAGGTCTGCCTCATGTTGCTGACTGTGTTGCTGTGAGGTCTGTCTCATGTTGCTGACTGTGTTGCTGTGAGGCCTGTACCATGTTGCTGACTGTGTTGCTGTGTGGCCCGTCTCATGTTGCTTACTGGTTTTTATTGCCTGCTGTTCTTTTCTCTCTTCTCTTTCCACTCACCCCAACCGGTCAAGACAGATGGCCGCCCACTATGAGCCTGGTTCTGCTGGAGGTTTCTTCCTCTAAAGGGAGTTTTTCCTCTCCACTGTTGCCTAAAGCTTGCTCAAATGGGATTGTTGGGTTTTCTCTATAATTTTTTGTATAAATATTTTCTGTAAGGTCTTAAACCTTACACTGTAAAGTGCCTTGAGATAACTTCTGTTGTAAATTGGCGCTATACAAATAAAATTGAATTGAATTGAATTGAATTGAATTGAATTGAATTGAATTACTGTGTTGCTGTGAGGCCTGTACCATGTTGCTGACTGTGTTGCTGTGCAGCCCGTCTCATTTCGCTGACTGTGTTGCTGTTAGGTCTGTCTCATGTTGCTGACTATGTCCATCTAAGATGGCGGCGCACAGTGTTGCAGCGGCTCGGTGCTCCTCCAGTCAGTGCTTTTTCGTGTTTTTGTTTATGTTTGTACTATTTTTGTCCATTAGACCTTGCTATGCAAGAAACATCTACTGTCATCAAGATCTCCTTAAAATAGGAGTTTGTTGCGACTGGAGTTTTACAACCGAGTTTCTCCATTCACAAAATATCCCGGAGGACATCGCAAGGAATCCCGGCCTAAGGTGGTTTACGATCCCCACGGCGAGGAGGCGAAAGCGGAGGGACAGGAAACAAAAGAGAGGTTGCAGAGCCGGAGCGCTAGCTAGGCTAAGGAGGCGACCACAAAGACCACCGCTTCCCAGCCTCTTTCTGACGAATGCCAGATCACTCGTCAACAAAATGGATGAACTGAGACTAAGGATTAATAACAATTTCCTAAAGGACAGTTACATTTTGTTGATCACAGAGACCTGGCTTCATCCTCTCATCCCAGACTCTGCTACCCAGCTAGCAGGCTACACTGCTCAGCGCCACGACAGGACAAAGGACAAGCAGGTAAGAGCAGATGAGGGGGGCTCTGTGTTTATGTCAACAATAACTGGTGCACAAATACCGAGACTGTAGAGAGTCACTGCTCTGGACCTAGAGTTTGTGACAGTTAGATGCAGGCCTATCTACCTCCCGAGAGAGTTTACTGTCGTCATGGTCACGTCTGTTTACATTCCACCGGATGCTAATGCTAACTCGGCTATTGGACATTTACACGGCAGCATTAGCAGGCAGCAGAGCAGGTATCCCGACGCTGTGCACATCATAGCAGGGGATTTTAACCACACGGACCTAAAGCCAGTGCTTCCTAATCTGCACCAGCATGTTAAGTGTACCATCAGAGAAGCAAACACTCTGGACAAGGTCTACACAAACATTAAGCTAGGCTATAGGGCTAGACCACTACCTCACCTGGGCCAGTCTGACCATGTGTATCTGCTTCTAATCCCTGCATACGCCCCCCTTAGGAAAACTGCTCTTACAATCTCAAAAATTGTAAAAACATGGCCTGATGATGCCACTCAGCAGCTGCAGGACTGTTTTGAGAGGACCAACTGGGACATATTTGAAGATCCAGACCTGGAAGTGTTCACAGATAGTGTGCTATGTTACATTAAGAACTGCATAGACACTGTTACAGTGGACAAGCACATCAGGGTGTACCCTAACAGGAAGCCCTGGATGAAGTGGGAGGTCCAGCAGCTACTGAGGGAGAGGAACACTGCCTTCAGGTCTGGCGACAGGGCTCTCTACAGCTCGACACGAGCCAACCTGAAGAGAGGCATCAGGAAGGCTATACTGGATTACAAGAGGAAAATTGAAGGCTGCCTGGACAGCAACAACAGCAGGGAGGTGTGGCAGGGAGTCCAGCATCTGACCAACTACAGGACGACCCTCTGTGCCGCCGAAGGCGACTCCTCGTTGGCGGAGGAGCTGAACCTTTTCTTCACTCGCTTCGACATAGAGCAACCAGACACACCCACACAACCACATCCTGCAGCCCACAGTAGCCTCAGCCTCACAGTGAAGGAGCACGAGGTGAGGGGAGTACTGAGGTCCGTCAACTCGAGGAAGGCTGCTGGTCCAGATGGTGTCTCTGGACGAGTACTGAAGGACTGTGCGGACCAGCTGGCTGGAGTGTTCACCAGGATTTTCAACCTGTCCCTGGCCCGGTCTACTGTCCCACCGTGCCTGAAGTCCTCCACCATAGTCCCCCTGCCCAAGAAAACGCACATCACCAGCCTCAATGACTACCGGCCAGTTGCACTCACCCCAGTGATGATGAAGTGCTTCGAAAAACTGGTAAGGGGTCATATCACTTCACTACTCCCAACTTCCTTCGACCCACACCAGTTTGCGTACAGGGCGAACAGATCCACAGAGGATGCCGTAGCCACTACCCTCCACACGGCACTGTCCCACCTGGAGCAGCAGGGGAACTATGTGCGGATGTTCTTTGTGGATTATAGCTCTGCATTTAACACAATTCTTCCCCACAAACTAGTTAACAAACTGTTGGACCTAGGACTCCCACACTCCACCTGCTCTTGGATCAAGAGCTTCCTCTCTGATCGCAGTCAGAGGGTGAGAGTGGGCCCACACACCTCCAAGGTCCTTAGTCTCAGCACTGGCTCCCCACAGGGCTGTGTGCTGAGCCCCCTGCTCTACACTCTTTACACCTATGACTGTACTCCGGCTCACCACAGCAACACTATCGTCAAGTTTGCAGATGATACCACAGTGGTGGGACTCATCTCAGGGGGAGATGAGTTTGCCTACAGAGACAAGGTGGAACAGCTGACATTGTGGTGCAGGGGGAACAATCTGCTACTTAACACCTCCAAGACAAAAGAGGTTGTCATTGACTTCCGGAGGACGAAAACTGAGGTCCCTCCACTGTACATTGGTGGGGACTGTGTTAAGAGGGTGTCTGACTTACGCTTCTTGGGGGTCCACATAGAGGAGGATTTAACCTGGGGAGTACATACCTCTGAGCTGATAAGAAAGGCCCAGCAGAGACTGCACTTCCTAAGAGTACTTAGGAAGAACAACATCTCCCAGAGACTGCTGGTGTCCTTCTATCGATGCTCTATTGAGAGCATCCTTACATACTGTGTTTCTGTGTGGTTCAGCAGATGTACAGTGGCTCAGAGGAAAGCTCTCCAGAGAGTGATCAAAACAGCACAGAGGATCACCGGTTCCCCTCTCCTCCCTCTAGAAGAACTTCACAGTTCCCGCTGCCTCAAAAAAGATCAAACCATTCTCAGGGACACTACACACCCTGGACACTCTCTCTTTGAACTGTTGCCATCAGGGAGAAGGTTCAGGTCCATCAAAACTAGAACTGACAGATTTAAAAAAAGCTTTTATCCCATTGCAATAACTACATTAAACACTGTAAAGAACGGACTATAGAAACTAGTACTGTAACTGTGACAGTATGCTCACTTGTGGGAGTGAGAGCTGGTCCGGAGCACAATGTGATGTTCTTTCTTCTTTCTTATTCCTTTTCATTCTATATATATATATGGCACAGACTGGTTGGCACCTTAATCTCGTTGTACGATATTGCAATGACAATAAAGTTTATCTTTATCTTTATCTTTTATGTTGCTGTGAGGCCTGTCTCATGTTGCTGACTGTGTTGCTGTGCGGCCCGTCTCATGTTGCTAACTGTGTTGCTGTGCGGCCTGTCTCATGTTGCTGACTGTGTTGGTGTTAGGCCTGTACCATGTTGCTAACTGTGTTGCTGTGCAGCCCGTCTCATGTTGCTGACTATTTTGCTGTGAGGCCTGTCTCATGTTGCTGACTGTGTTGCTGTTAGGCCTGTCTCATGTTGCTGACTGTGTTGCTGTGCGGCCTGTCTCATGTTGCTGACTATGTTACTGTGAGGCCTGTCTCATATTGCTAACTGTGTTGCTGTGGGCCTGTCTCATGTTGCTAACTGTGTTGCTGTGCGGCCTGTCTCATGTTGCTAACTGTGTTGCTGTGAGGCCCGTCTCATGTTGCTAACTGTGTTGTTGTTAGGCCCGTCTCATGTTGCTGACTGTGTTGCTGTGCGGCCCGTCTCATGTTGCTGACTGTGTTGCTGTGCGGCTCGTCTCATGTTGCTGACTGTGTTGGTGTGCGGCCCGTCTCATTTCGCTGACTGTGTTGCTGTTAGGCCTGTCTCATGTTGCTAACTGTTTTGCTGTGCAGCCCGTCTCATGTTGCTGACTGTGTTGCTGTTAGGCCTGTCTCATGTTGCTAACTGTGTTGCTGTGAGGCCTGTCCCATGTTGTTGGCTGCCTGGACTGGACTGGATTCAGTGATAATCTGTTCCAGGAGGGAGGAGGTTGCTGACTCGCTACATCCCCCAGAGGACGCTGGGAATGAGGAGAGAGAGTGCCTCCTCCACCCTGTTTCTCTCTTCCTCAGTTGCTCTCTTTGTTGCTGTCTCTTGCTCATGTTTGTTTGCAGAGACGGGAGCCAACCACAGCCTTGATCCAGCAGAGTATGGAAGACCAGAGCTGCCTGATGAAACGTCAGGAACAATAGTTAAAATATTTGTGTAAAGTCTGAATTTTACTGTGAAATAAGATGAGAATAATAATAACAACTAGTTTGTGGAAAACATTTTTGACTTTGAGTTAAGTTTGTATTTTTGTAGAAATTAGAAGTCAACATTTTGACATGAAACATTTTGGCCTGTTCAACATATTTTAAGTCAAACACATTTTATCGTACAACGCGTTCCTGTTCCTTTAGAAACAACAGAATTGATCTTAGAATTAATGGAAGTGATAAAAACCTATTTAGAAAATATGAACATAAAATGAAACATTTCAAGTGAAGAACCTTGTCTCCTCTACCCTCTCCTTGTCTCCTTATCTCCTTGTTTCCTCTCTCCTTCTGTATTTCTATTCTCCTTTTTTACTTCCTCTAGCCTCATCTTGTCTCCTTGTTTCCTTGTCTCCCCTCTCCATTCTCTTTGTCTCCTTGTCTCTCCTTTTTCTTCTTTCTTCCTATTCTCCTTCTCTATTCTCTCATCATCTTGTTTCTATGTCTCCTCTCTCGTTGTCTCCTGGTCTCCTCTTTCATCATCTTGTCTCCTCTTTCCAATCTGTCATTGCCTCCTCAGTCTGACTGAAGAAGCTACTTGGATGAGTAACGAAACGTTTCAACTAACTAAAGGAAGTCCAGTTGCCATGACTCAACTTCCAGATAACTTCACCTGGACGACCGAGAATCTTTACCGACATATTGCTGTACATTTTGGGGCATAAACCCTCAAGTTGGTGCGGGAATATGAAAGGACAGCTTCTCCTTCTCTACTCTCTCATCATGTTGTTTCCTTTTTTCCTCTTTCCTTATCTCCTGGTCTCCTCTCTCCCTCAGGACTGGTGCTGGTTTCCTGACACTAAAGATCTTCCATAGAATCTGAGAAGAATAGGAGACGTGAGGAGGTGATGGACCAGTTTGCTGTGGAGGAGAACAGCTCCACCTTCAGGACAAACACATAATCTCTACATTCATCTGAAAACGTTAACGTTTCCTGCTAAAACTTCAAACTCTGCCTTCTCAGTATCGAAGGAAACTCTGGACAGATGGAGACTGTGGACAGGGTTTCCCCTGTTCTAGTAAAGATTTGGTTCTTCAGTGTTCTGTCAGAGTTCCGCTGGACTCCAACAGATTATTTCTGTTCAGTCTCAGCAGGTGGAGAGTCCTCCTCAGTCTGATCCAGGTTCTGTTTTTTTGAGTCCTGATCCTCCCCAGCTGTAACAACAGGCAGAGATGACAGTACTAAAATCTGTAATCAACAGAAATTACATCAGCTTTACGAGCTACAACTAAAATCAATTAAAATTTACAGAGGCACAAAGTGAAGACAATGACATCTAAATTAATTAATTATATCTTTAATAATTTATTTAAATGTATATTTTAATTGTTCAAATAATACATTTATAACACTGTTGATAAATCATAAGTAAATTAGTGATCAGAGTTTTCTATAAAATATAAAACTACATAAATATCAATGTGTAGAGCGTCAGCTTTGTACCTGCGTGTTGGGGGGATTTAACTCTTCTCTCATCAAATCCTAACCAGCAGAAGACTGAGCTGTTTATGTTCCCATGATGCCATTAACCTGGGGGGGGGGGGGGGGGGGGGGGGTTGTGTTAATCTGGTAAAAGGGTCAGATTAGGTGGAATAAAAATGTTTTGAGCTGCTGGATTAGAACATTGTTAGGGGGTGAGAGGCAGAATGGGGGGGGGGGGGGGGGGGGCTTACAGAGATACATACATTTACAACTGCAGTAGATAAAGTAGAAACAGAGTCATTGTCAGTATATTCATTTTAAATGAGAGGTTTTTATCTGTTATATTCAGGTCCAACACTCGTCAGCTGCAGATTTTATCCAGACCTCATTAGAGGTCTGTCTGTCTGTCTATCTGCCTGTCTACCTGTCTGTCTATATGTCTATCTGTCTGTCTGTCTGCCTGCCTATCTACCTGCATTTCGACATGTCTACCTGTCCGAACCTCCGGAAGTACTCCAGGACAGTGTTTTGGATCCACTTGATTATTAGTGTTCGGAATCTGAATCCAGTTTCAGATCTAAACTTCTTAACTACTTGAGTCTGGATCCAGTCTAGGCTCCACCGGTTCAGTATCAGGGCTTTATAGTGACTTGTCACAATGAAACATTGTTTGTAAGAACATGTTGCTAAAGAGCAGCAGAGCCTCCTGTGATCTAAAATCCAGCTTCCACGCTGAGGCTGGCCGTTCAGACGCTAACCTCCTAATTAAAACCTGCAGGGAGCCTCGCTCCAGCTCAAACGGGACCAGTTGCTCTTAAACTGTTTCCAGGTTAGCTCCAGGTCTGATGAATTTATTAAACTTCACTCCACACAGTTCATCCTCGCTTTAATTGCTACCTGGTTCTGGGCGTGCCCACTGATCTGAAAACTCCTTCCTCTGCCGTGGTTTTGAAAGTGGAAATCGATTTATTGGAATTTCCCCACTTCCCACCACTTCCCACCACATCACATGGAGAAGCTGCAATCCTTATCCCGAGTTTACAGCTTTAGTATCCTGCAGGTTTGCTTTTTAGTCATGGTCCAAGTTCACACCTTTTTAAAGTGAGCATCTACTGTGGAGACTGGACCACTACAGTAATCAAACAACACAGACCAGACCAGACCATTGGGTGAATTCAAATTTGACACATTGGTTCATGTCAGAAGGTCAAAATGAGAAGAAACGAGCAGCTGCTGACATTTCAGGGGCTTCACACAGAAGATAAATGTTTAGCAGCAATCACAGACCTGCTCCCATTGGTTGGTGGTTTTCCCTTTGCAGGACACAGAGCCTTATTGTCAAATCAGCATCACACTGAGTTTCCTCCAGCTGCTGCAGACACATGAAGGATAATCCGGTGTTAAACCCTGGTCTCCAGTGTGTGCAGATAAAGACCCGCTCATACCTCAGGATCTGGCTGAATGGATCTCATCCTGAGGTTTCATATCCACTTCACTGTCAGGTTCTGAATTCAGAAGTTCCATTTATGAATTTCAGCATCTTGAATTCTGGACTCAGGCAGTCACAGTAGTTCCGAACCTTCTCTCCCTGTCATTGGATTAGTGAACGAAGGTGAACTCTTTCTGGATGACGCCTTTGAGTCTGGTTCATTTCTGAGCTGCGACACTTGTTGGTTCATGCAGTTCTGACATCAGATGATTGACAGCTTTGACTTACTCTATTGTGAACCCAACTGGACAAGTGCTAATCCTGAAACCTCATCTCAAATATACCTAGAACAGTTAGAGCTGATATCTGGATCACTAGACCCGATCCAATATGTGGTGGACCAAGGCAGACTTGAGACTACTGAATATATTCTGGACTAGGATCCTAGGTGGGCTCTAGGTTTACAGAGGACCAGTATTATGGTTTGAGTCTGCAGAATGAACACAGGCCACACTTGGATCAGTCCTGGTCTTCAGTCCACACAGGAGACAATTTTGGCCCCAGAGAGTCAGAGGCTAAGAGCAGCTTTCAGTATATTAGAAACACAGCCCTTTCTGCTGTCTGAAGGTGTAATAACCATCTGTCAACATGTCCTGCAGGCGCCCTGCTGGGTGAAATCAGCCATCACACTCCAACTAGCAACCTGTAATCCATCGGCCGCCTTAAAAAGCCCCTGAGTTTATTGTAAAGAATTGGAGAATGATACAGGGATCTGACTGGGAAAGCAGGGAACTCAAGAGACACGTAGCAAAAATAAGTTAACAAAAGGACATGGTTCAGTCCAAAACGAGAAAAAAACAAAAAAATGCACAAAGTGGCAAACAAAACTCCAAAACCAAGTAACTAGAATGAAAACTAAGGACGCGATGTAAAACCAGAAAAGTACCGACAGAAAATCACTGCCAATATGGGCAGACTAAACACTCACAGAGGCAAATGTCCGAAATCCAAGGCCTGATCCAAGAGAGAGCTAAAGTCTGAAAACACTGCGCAGGCAAAACACACAATAAGTCAACAGACGACCTGCAGGGCTGCAGAGCTGGGTGTAGAGAGCATGGCCAGCATGGAAACTGATTCAGGGATTCAGGTTCAGACTAACTGTGAGTCAAACTGTGAATTATAAGTGAGTCTGGATCCTGTCTGCTCTTGTTTGGCCCATTTCTTTGGTTCTGCCAGCACCTAAAGCCTGAGCTGGGTGGTCAGAAGCTTCAGTAGCAGTTACGTGACTGAACAGAAGCAGACACTGATCTGAGGCCAACCAGAAACTTAACATTAAAGAGAATGAACTAATTTCACTCATCTCTTCTGCAAAATCATCAACTTGTACATTAGACCCTATACCGACACACCTTTTAAAACAGATAGTGCCAGAAATAATAGAACCCCTGCTGAAAATCATAAATTCTTCACTCAGCAGTGGGTATGTCCCAAAGTGTTTTAAATTAGCAATTATTAAACCGCTAATTAAGAAACCTGATCTCAACCCCTGCCAGTTGTCCAATTACAGACCGATATCAAACCTCCCCTTTATCTCCAAGATTCTCGAAAAGATAGTAGCGGGGCAGCTATGCTCGTATCGTCATCGACCTCAGTGCAGCTTTTGACACCATTGACCATAGTATTCTCCTTCACAGACTAGAAAATGTTGTAGGAATTAAGGGAACGGCCCTCTCCTGGCTTAGATCCTATTTGACTGATCGTTATCAGTATGTAGATCTAAATGGCGATTACTCCACATGCTCTCCCGTGGAGTTTGATGTTCCACAGAGTTCCGTTTTAGGCCCACTGCTTTTTTCCCTCTACATGCTTCCTCTGGGCAACATAATCCGTAAGCATGGTAATAACTTTCATTGTTATGCTGACGACATACAGTTCTATGTTTCATCAAAACCAGATGAGATCAAACAGCTTAATAAAGTTGAGCAATGTGTAAAGGATATACGAGACTGAATGTTAATTAACTTCTTTCTGCTTAATCCTGATAAGATAGATGCTGTCTTCCCAACTCTCACTGATCACTCAGGTTTGTTGATGGTGAAGTGTTCGGTTGCTCTACATCCCAGGGAGCCCTCATGTCTGTGTTTCCTTCTGGCTCACCCTTTTAGTTAGGCTGTCATAGTTAGTCCTGGCAGAGTCCCTGCTGCACTCTATACTAAATATACATTCACCTCAAACTTTATCTGACTGTGATCATAACTAACTGTTATCTCTCCTCTTCTCTCTTTTTCCCTCTTCCTGTCTCTCTGTCGAGTTACACTTAGTTCCACCCTTTGCCCTCTGGACCTGTCTGACTCGTCCTGGTGCCCAACTTCTGGTCGGCGATCTCGTCACTTGGATCCCCCGTATGGCCCCTATGGGATGCGTGTGGTGACTGGAGTTGGTTACACGCTACTATGAAGTCGGTCTTGGCCTCGGCGGACATGGAAAGCTGTTTCTCGGAGGTTTCAACTCAACACTGCATAGTCCAGGACTGGAACAAGTCTGCCTGCAATAACTAACTGGACTCCACATTAACTTATAGACATGAACTGTTATACTGGACTGCCTGCTGCCTACACAGCATGTAATCACCCATATGAGGATGGGTTCCCTGTTGAGTCTGGTTCCTCTCAAGGTTTCTTCCTGTTGCCTTCTCAGGGAGTTTTTCTTTGCCACCGTCCCCCTCGGCTTGCTCATCAGGGACAATCTGATTATTATGATTTATACACATTCACTGTTAATGTAAACTTTGGTTGTGTAAAGCTGCTTTGCGACAATGTAAATTGTTAAAAGCACTCTACAAATAAAATTGAGAATTGAGTACAATGTTAACGTGTCACCTCCGCACAGCTGTGAGTTCAGAGAATCTCACACACCAACGATGAACTGTCTCCTCTGCTTCCTTTAATCTCTCATTATAAACAGATCCATCTCTGATTGGACAGAACCACAAAGAGTGTCTCGTCCTGCAGTAATGAGGCTCTGATTCACATCAGCTGGGGACAATGGGTTTGGGATGGGGGGGTCAGCAGGTCATTGATAACGCCTTTGTGTCCAGGCAGTTCAGGAGGTTATCAGAGTGTCTCTGAGAAAAGGCTTGACCTTCGAAGTCGCCGTCCTGTGGTTTGAGTCCTGCAGCAGTTTGTCAAACACTCTGCATTTATTCTCTGATAAGAAGCAAAATGGAGAATCAGGTCTCACAGAAAAAACAGTTTGTATCAGCTTAGAAATGTTGCTTTGGTTTGTTTTATCTCAACTTGACACAGAAAGAGTCATTAGGGTTTTACAGAAGGGTTGGACTGTGACAGTTCTCCCATAACTGACCAAGTTTGTCCAGGAATCTGCTAATTTGAACTACAATAAAAAGAATGACCACATCATCACATTGACTCCCTGCTTAATTTATAAACCCTCATATCCAGACTGTTTAAATGAGGATCACTTCAGACCTCTGTCCCTTAACTAAGTCACTGCTGGACTCCTGAATAATGAAGAGACAGACAGATTTAACCTGGTTGTTGTCCTGTTCATACAGAAAATGAATCATCATCAGTTTTGCAGGACTGAAAGCAAACTCTGTTCTGACTCAAGTGTGTTGATCACGTTTTTCTTCTTGGTGGAGCAGATTTAAATCATCGTTTCAGCAGCTTTTAATGATCAGACTCGTGTTTCCTGAACCCTGCAGGCTGCTGTTTACAGGCCAGATTCCTCTTTATTCTGGAACAAAGATAAACCAGCAGCAAGACTCAGACAGGAGCAGAAAAGCAGAAAGTTTGTCATAGAGAAACAAAGACAAGCAGCAGATGGATGTTTAAAGTCACAGTGTGCAGTTCTCTGACTTGGAGCCAGTCGTCCTCTGGGACAAAGGCTCCACATGATGTCCTCTCGCTGCCAGCTCTGCTAAACAGACACCAGGTCACTTCTTTTCTCCTGACTCACGAGGAGGACAGTGTTAGCAGCTGAAAGCTAACTAAAGATCCCCCTTAGCGCCTGGACACGGGAGCAGGAAGCTGCTCAAAGTCAAGAATCAGTGTTTACAGAGCCCTCAGTGCGTTTGGTTTTAATGTTGGCCGCAGAAGCCGACGGACGGCGGGGAGGAGACACTTCCTCAGCTAAGGCACCATCACTTAGCAACAGCACCTTTTAGTAGGACCATATGAAAGCTCAGGAAGTCCCCGGACAACAGGACAGACCAGAACCAACATTCAACATTCAATTCAATTTAGTTTTATTTGTATAGGGCCAAATCCCAACAGAAGTCTTCTCAAGGGACTTCACAGTGTTTAAGGTTTAAGACCTCATTAAATATAACTGTATACAGAATTATATAGAAAACCCAACAACCCTACTGAGCAGCACCAGGAGAGAGTGGAGAGGAAAAACTCCCTTTAGAGGAAAAACCCCCAGTAGAACCGGGCTCAGGGTGGGCGGCCATCTGCCTCGACTAGTTAGGGTGAGTGGAAAGCGGGGAGAGAAAAGAACAGCAGGCAACAAAAAACTACAACGAGCAGCAAAAATACTGGACAGGTTGGTAGGACCAGTAACTGGACTTTGGAGATATACAGCTCCAAGGAGGAGGATACCTGCAGAGGAGAACAGAAAGAGGGTGACAGAGAGGAGGAAACATGTATTAAGGGTTAACAAACTAAACTAAGTTGTAATTTGTTGTTGTAATTAACTAACTGATTAGTGATTAATAACATTTTAATGTGATGGGTTCTGTATGGTATGGTATACTTTTCTAGCTAGCTGGTATTTCTTTACACTGTGTTTCCTTCATACATTTGAGCACACACACTGGCCGATGGCAGAGCTGAGTCTGCAGTTGACCTGACTCACCTGGGGCAAATTGGGATTAAGTTAAATTAAGTCAAGTCAAGTCAAGTCAAGTCAAGTCAAGTCAAGTCAAGTTAAGTTAAGGGAGTGATAAGGGCATAAATCATCAGTGATAAGAGCTGCAGTAGGATCACACGTATGTCTGATGTTCGTTTCGAAGAGAACCACCATGTCCATGGTTACGTCAGCCTCCTGGTCCTGGTCTCTGCAAGTGGACAGGCAGGTGGATGGATTAATATTAATGGGCAGTTAAACCTTTATAACCCTGAGATTACAAAGAAGTCTCAGTTTACAGTCTCGGTCTACAGTCTTGGTCTACTATCTTCGTATAACCAAGGCTTCAGGTCTGTAATCCAACTAAACAAAACATGAATAAATGACAAAATAAAAGCCTCCGCATGAAGCCGGGGACAGAAAACGGCCTCCCAGTGGTTCCCACAGTGCACTGTGTCATAATGTTGGCACCTTCAGACAGTTCAGCTCACAGTCACAGCTGGACACTTCCTGTCAAAACATCAACCAAATATCATGAAAACACCAGTTCTGGACAGGAGCCAGGCTTTTATTTTGAAGGAGCAGAAAGGGAGATAAATACTTCATGTCAGTGTCAGGTTACATCAGGATTTCTCCACTAGCTGATTCCTTAGTATCGTGTAAATGAGGAACATGGTTTCTAGAGTCAGGGTAGTGGATCAGAGAGACCGGTTTCCAGTTAAATTTTTTGTAGAAAATTCGGGTGTCTCTGCTACGTTTAGATAACCAGGTTTCTATAGAAGTCTGCAGACAGACAGAGTGTCAGAGTGGAGCAGGAATCACCTGTCTTTCTCTCACTGAGCTGATTCTTGGGCCATTCTGTCTCCCCTCACTCCATTATCAGGAGTAATCAGATTGCTGCTACCAAACCTCAGATGATGACGTTTTCTTCTGATCATGTTCTGATGCTGTGTTTCTAAACACAGAGTGAGAAGGAGGTGGTTGTAGAGGATGGGGGGGTTGAGACCTGAGTTTGACTCCTGCATGAACAGCACTTTGATTAAGGTTGGGGAAAGATGGTGCTCCAGTTTAAAGGGGATACACTTAATATTTATGTCTCTTAGGGAAAATCAAGTCCGATCTATGTATGTGAATGTAAGGTAAATGTAGATCTACAGCGTCTTAAAATCTCTGAGCACATTTTACTGATCCATTCTGTATCATTTTGACATGTTCGGAACCTGTCATGGAACTGTTAAGGAACCCTGATAATCTTCATAGGTTCTCGATAGATAGATGTCTTCTGATCATGTCTTCTATGTCCTGGATTTTGATTGTGTGCTGCCTGTCTGTTGTTTATTGTTCATACAGCTGACAAATACAGACCTGTTGGATGATGAATGATGCTGTCTCCTGGTTTCTGTCGAGGTTCCAGGGTTTAATAGGAACCTCTGGACTTTGAGGTGGGTCCTGGTAGTTGTCGTGTGGTTTAGGTGGTGTTTCTGTAAATCATCACTGAATCTGTTATTAATCCATTAAAACAGGAGATGTGCTCTGATTGCAGTTGGTCTCTAAAGTCCAGTTTTTATTTCATCCACACTCCCTGCTCACCTGAGATCTGTGCTGTGCAGCTCAGGCCGTCTCTCAGCTGAGGTGTGATGCTTTGACTCCCTCTGCTGGAGAACCTTCACTTACACAGTTCCTTTACACAGCAGAGTATGGGGATTTACGGGGACAGGGATTCAGGTTATTAAGTGGTCAGCAGACAAAGAGGTCCACTAGGAGGTAGTAGTTATTTAAGGAGTTAACAGTGATCCAAAATGAGAACCTAAATGAAGGGGTTTCTGTTGATCTATTGGATCTCTCTCTCCTCTGTACCTGGCCGTCAACCTTCCGTCTGTATGTCAAAAGTCTTGTTCCATCAGGAACAGGTCTGTAGTTCAGTGATGATGTAGGGCAGGAGGTTCAGGTCCACTCTTCATTTTTTTACAATTGTTAACATTGTTCAAAACCGAAACTACATTTTCAAAACTCAGTCTGCATTCCAGTGAAACAGTTTGTCTCACCTCCAAAAGTCTCTGTCATCATACGTGTGTCAGGATAAACTCATTCCTCCACAACATGACAACAAGTCTCAGTGACAAACCAAACAATCACACACAAAGCTTTTTTTTTTCATTTAAATCAGTATTTCATCACAGAATAAGATCTTTGCACTTTATTGTGTGTATTTCTGTGTTTAATATTCTATTGTGTATTGTAAAAAAACAATAAATCAGCATTGCAGCATTTTGCTTCAATTCTATTTATAGATTTTGTTGTACGTTGCTAGTTTGGCTGTAGCCTTAAACCGGCCTTGATTCACCACATGATCAGTAATTGTGGCCCTTATCTAATCAGAGATCACTGCTCTTGGTCTTCCCCTCCCTCCCTTCTTCCTCTCCCTGACACCCTTGTCTCCCCACAAACTTGTCCTCTTTGATCCATATTTCTAATAAGGTCATTCAGAAGCCAACCCCTTTTTTGTTTTTGCTGCTGGTTGTTTATTGCCCCCCCTCCCAAGGAAGAACTAACCTTCGTCATATTTCCTCGTCTTAGCTTTCGGGTGACTTTCGTTTCTCTCATTACCTCTCTCTCTTTCTTTTCATCCCCGTTAAATATTTTTCGTGCTGTCTCTTGAGGGTTTGTTCACTACTTTTCTTCAAACCTCCCGCTCTGTGCAGTATGTGCGCATGCAATAACACGATAGAGTTAATACTCTCTGCGCACACTCGGACAATCAGAGCACCACTGCCATCTACTATGCTGGATGTGCAATTACACTTTATTCATGTACAGCCAAAAAGCATGTTTCCTGGGTTCACACGCGCCCCCCCCTACCCTACCCCCCCCCCCCCCCCCCCCCCCCCCTAGTGTCACACCCCAATATTTGAGAAGCACTGCTCTAAAAGAAGTTTTTCCTCGCCTCTGTCTCCTGGTGCTGCTCAGCGGGGTTGTTGGGTTTTCTATATAATTCTGTATACAATTATATTTAATGGACACTGTAACACTATAAAGTGTGTTGAGATTACTTCTTATAATGTATTGCTATATAAATAAACTGAATTGAATTGAATTCTGTTTTCATAGTAGGTGATGGGTCTTGGACTGAGAGAGGAGGTCATGAATTTTGGTGATGGTCGTTACTGAATGAATTTAGTGTAAAAAATTTAAAAAGTGATTGACAGTTTACTTCCACATTGATGTCTCTTCTGCCTACTGTGTAAAGAGGTTTGATCAATGCTTGTTAGCAACTGAAAAAAAAAACAGTAATGTAACTGTTTTCTCAGTTTCTGCTCCTCTCCTGATTTTCTTCTTTATTTTGGTCTCCGTCAACTTGTTCCTAGTCTCACCTTGATCACTTTCACCTGTTCCTCCTTGTTCTCCTCTTCCCTTTTCAAGCCCTTCCTCACCCAGTGCTCTCCTGACAGGTTGTAAGACCTTGTTCTTCTCTCCAGCCTTGTTTTCTTGTTAATAATAAGAAACCAGTTTTTTTTTTTTTTTATTCATTCTCACTTTGTTTTTTCATAGTTTCATTTTGGGAGAGACCTCTTTCTGTTCCTCTTTGCTCTTGATTTGTGGTCTAACTCTACAATGCCACTTATTGCCATGAGGAGAACGCCAAACTAGCATCTAGCATCTTGCACAGTGGTACCTACACTTTCCAGAGTTCATCGAAACCAGCCATCACTAATCAAGTAAGTCTGCACAGTCTGAACCATTCACTTTTACCATTGACCTTGATACTAACACTCCTCTCGCCTCTCCTCCTAGATCCCCAGAGCAGATCACCTAGCTTGCACCTTTCATCTCTTGAAAAATAAACTTCTTTTTTAAGCAACCTCTGGCTTTTTAATCTGGTCCAGTTTTTCCAATCCAAAGTATTTGGATTTTACATTTACATTTACATTTAGTCATTTGTCAGACGCTTTTATCCAAAGTGACTTACAAGTAAGGAACAAGGCAAAAATCTAAGTCAAGGATAAAGTGCCATCAAAAAAGTGTTTCTGTTTTATGAGATGCAAGTATAAGAGAGCCGAAAAGTTTTGTTTTTTTGTTTGTTTTTTTAGTTGCAAAAGATTGTCGGATTTGCAGGATCTCAGGCCTGTTATAGAGGTTCTCACAACCACTGGGGCCCTAGATTGGTCAAAATGTTCCTTTAGGGGGAAGGAGGTTAAATTCTAGCAGTCTTTAGGGTTACGGTCAGGGTCTAATTCTTGTAGCAGATTCAATTGGGCTACATGTGCTCTTTTAAGACACTGTAGTAGCAATACAGAAGGTTCCAATGTCACTTTATTGGTTCTACTGGACATTTTTGAAGGTTTTGTGTGGAGGTTCTGCTGGTGATTTAGATTGGGTTCTAAAGCCTCCTTTTCTTGTTAAACTCCTGAGTTCAGTCAGTGAAGCTATGGATTCTACTGATCTTAGACATGCTAATGTTGCAGACTCTTAGACAATGACATAGTAGTGTGTTTTTAAACTGGAGCAGAACCATTAAAAGCTCGCCCACTCTCTCAGTGGGGAGACACGCAGCAGGGAACCTGTCAGAAAATTCACTTAACTAGTAGCAGAGTGTAATCCAAATGGTTCATTCCTCCACTAGTCCTCTGTCTTTCTTTAACGTCTCTGTGCTGACAGCTGATGGGTTTTATGTTTCAGGTGGAGCAGGCAGATAGGGATGTTGTCAGTCCATCTATAGCTTCTGTCATTTACCATTGATTTATTTGTACCTTAAAGAAAGACTTACTCTGGACTATGGCTTTGAATTAGTTAGAATGATCATCTAATATTCATAATTTCCTTAGAAACCACAAACCAGAGAGGCTACAACTACAGGCTACATTCTGAATCATGTTTTTAAGTTTTCTTCCATATCACAGTAAGTAACAGTGATGTGAACACCCATGATACACTGCAGACAACAGCTGATAACAATTAATAAGTGAGTTTGGTCAAAAGTGAACAAACAGGATAAATAAGTTATAGCCCAGAGCTAACATGAATTCACAGCAAATCACATCTCCCCAAAGTGTTACAGTAAGACCTCCACCTCTCTTTGTTTGATTAAAAATTAATGAGCTGAGGAATGTGGAGCAGCTGCAGAGATACAGAAGCTGTATGTTCCTGTTGCATCTAACCCAGCTCCTCCCACAGCAACTCCCACTCTAACATGCTGCTGCACCCATAGTACATTTACTAACACTTTACTACATGAAGCTGATAATGCTTTTATACTTTTAAATGGGATTATTTGTTACTGCAGAACTTTTCTTTGTATTTTAGATTGCAGTGTGAATATTTCTCTGGCCAATGTCTATCTGTACTTTAGTGTTACATTTACAGCTCACTGTCTGCTCTTTATTCTGTTTATTATCACTAAAACTGTGCCTTCAAGAATGTGGATTTCTATCCATTATCCTAACCATGTTTGTAAATGTATGGCTTGAAGTTGAATGTGCTATAGCAAGAAATGTGCATAATACCATTAGTGATACCATTAGGCATAGTTAAACTGTTGGAGCGGAGGTCTACACTGTCTGAATATAGTCATTGTACAGGGTGATGGCTGTTGGCAAAATGACTTTGTGTACCTTTCCTTATGACAGCTGGAGAAGTCTCTGACTAAAGGTGCTCCACTGTTTGACCAGCAGTTGTGGAGAGGATGTGAACAGTTCTCCATGACTTTTAACAATTTGTTCAGCATCCTGCTCTCAACAACCTAGTCCAAGGCTTCCAGTGAAGTCCCCAGCACAGAGCCAGCCATCCTGATCAGTTTGTTTATAATAATGCATTATGTGGTGTTTTTTTTATAAAAACACTGTATCAGCGTATCCATCTTTCTTTGGATATGTTATATAGACAACATATCTAAAGATCTGTCTTTGGATATGTTGATACAATGGACATTACTGCATGTACACAAATAAGACAAAACCACTAATAAACAGTAGGTTACACTGTTGAAGCACTGAACATTCATTCTGGATTTAGAAGTTGTAGTTGGTAGCCCATCTAATCTAAATCTAAATCTAATTTCAGAAGGCACTCCAGTTGAAATTTCTAACTTTGAACTTGAACATTCCAAATCAATTCAAAAAGAACACAGAATCTGTTCTAAAATGGGCTCAAGAAGTCCTGGATTGTTTAATTATTTTTACATTTTCTGTGTAGGTACTGTAACTCTGGGGAATGTTGACCAAAAACCCCTTTTAAATGGAGCCAACTAGACAAATCCATTTGTGAGTATTGGTTGTATTGTATCCACTCCATCCAATCTGCAAACCACCTATTCTTGTCAGTTGAGACACTTTATGTCAAATTTAGTTCTACCACACAACAGAATGTTGAGTTTTTGAGAACTATTGATAGTGTGCAATGCTGGAGACCAGCTGGGCTACGGATCAACTAGGGCCAACCTAATGAAACCAGGCCATCAGGCACAAACAAACATACATACAGCCAGAAAATCACTTTTAGGAATACCAGATGCAAATGGCAGTGAATCCAAACTAAATTTCTCCTCCATCATGCAGTGACAACATCAGCCTCCTAAACAGGCTCAATAGCTAGTTTGGACATTTTGATGCATGAAAAAACACACCTGCCACCAAATCCACTCCACACCGCACTGACCAGTATGTCTGAACCAAACTGATGTAAAGAGGAGCCTGAACAGGATCAACTCATAGAAGGCTGCAAGCTCTGACAATATATCAGGTCACAGACATTTACAACACCCCCCTGAGCCAGAATGTTGATCCCTAATGCTTTAAGGCTACAGCCATCGTAACAGTGCCTAAGACATCAATGATGTCAAATGTCATATCCAGGCTCGTCAGAAACCAAATAATCTCTTGCCTGCCTTCCTCACTGAAATAATTTCAATTTGCATACCACCCAACCCGTTCTACTGAGGATGCCACAACCTCTGCACTACACCTGTGTTTAGCACATCTGGAGGAAAAAACACACATATCCGAGAAAAATTCAGTTCAGTTTAACCCGATCATTCCCCAGCACCTGGTAAGCAAGCTGAGCACACTGGGCCTAAATACCACCATTTACAACAGGACTCAAGATTTCCTAACAGACAGATCCCCTTGGAATTAATTACTGGTTGATCTCCCCAGGCAGCAATAATCCTAACCAGGCGCTTCCTGTAGCTATGATTCAGACCTACACATTGTTCAGGAGGAATTTTAGCTCATTCTTCCTGCAGAACTGCTTTAGCTCTGTCATATTCTTTGGATGTCTCGTGTGTGGCTCTCTTCAAGTTGTTTCATAGCATCTCTATTGGGTTGAGGTCTGGGCTCTGACTTGGCCTTTCCAAAAGGTGGATTTTGTTTTGTTTTTTTTTCTGTTGTGGACTTGCTTTTGTGTTTTGGGTCATGGTCCTTGTAGCATCACCCAACTTCTACAGAGTTACAGCTGATTTACAGACATTCTCACATTATGCTGAAGAATTTTTCAATACACTTGGGAATTCATCTTCCCCTCAATCACTGCAAGCTGGCCAGGCCCAAATCATGATGTTTCATCCACCATACTATGATTCGGATGATGTTTTCATGATGATGTGCAGTGACCTTTTCATATCAGATGTCAATATAGTTTCATCAGTCCACAAAACATTTTGCCAATATTGCTGTGGAGTATCAATGTGCTCTTTGGTAAACTTCAGGAGCAATATTCTGCATTATTCAAGACTCAACCCACCCCCAATGTGGACTGGATGACAAGCAGGAACGCAGCATCCGCAAAAGAACAGTGATTCCACAGATGCTTTCTTCATTAAGCTATCAGACTTCTAAATTCATTTAAACGCATAAACTTACAGTTTAACTTTGATTTCAAGGACAATATATTTTGCACACAAAAACTAAATTTAGATAGGGTTCATTTGTATCCATTCTACTGAACCACTGTTGTGTATATATATATATATATATTTATTTCATTTATTCATTTTATTTCATTTTTTTTATTTCATTTAAATGTAAATGTAAATGTCATTTACATTAAGTAGATGCTTTCATCCAAAGTGACTTACAAGGGTAGGCAGGGTAAGCCTAAGGAGGTCTTGCTTAAGGAGCCCTATTGGAGGTAGGCCACAGCTGGGATTTCAACCCCAGTCTCCCACATGGAAGGTGGTGATCTTACAACTACACTAACCAGCCAACATTTTCACTTTTTATTTCTATTTATTTTATTTTTATTATTTTATTGTCTTATAATGTATATATAATATATAGATATATAATTTCATTCTACCATGTATAGGCCTGAATGACAATACACCTGAACCTGGATTTAATGTTTGGCTCCGTTCAGTGGTTAATCCGGGTTTTCGGTGTGAAACTGTCCGGAGCAGCGAATCCGGATTTTTCTGACATTCCAGCAGTCCTGCGTCATGACGCCGCCCGGGATTGGTGGAGAACAACGGGACCTCGCTTTTTATTGGTTACCGCTGCTGTCCGTCACGTTGCTATGACAGTCGACTTTGGAAGAAGGTGAAAATATAAAAACACTCGGAGCTGGCGGCCATCTTCCCGGGGAGCGCTCCGGCAGGGACAGAGTGGAGCAGAGGACGGAGGCAGCCGAAGCGGGGAGGCCAACCCGGCTGTTTGCCTTTATTGATTCCGGGAAAATTTCCACGACAGGCCACCGCAGCCCTGGGAAAAATCTACATGGTTGTATTTGCAGTCTGCGGTTTTCCTTTCTCGGTTCTTAGGGAGGAACACGCTCCTGTCAAACCAGCCGGACTAGTTCCGGAGCTAAGCTAACGACTAGCCGGGCCAGCTCACTATTCGGTGCCCGAGCCGAGATCCCCAGTGGCGGATACTGTGGCCGCTCGTGGAGGGCTGCTTTCCCGGCTTGGACTGTAATCCCCGATCACACCACCAGGACGCTGTTCGCAGCCAAATGCTTGTGTTCGTGTACATAGACATGTTCGGGTTGAAGTTGTGCTTAGATGAAACTGTCAGTCTGGAAGAAAGTGGAAGGTTTTGTGTATAAAAGGAGTTTGGAGCGACTTCACCGCTAGCTAGCTAACGTTGACGCTAACGCTAATCCCGCTTTGGACGGTTGTGAACCCAGTGAGGGGATCAAAATCTGTGTCCCTGCTTGGTTTTTAGCCAGATGGACCTCATGCACGCCAGACACAGCCATTTAATCACACTGTTTTGATCCAGATGAAGAGACCTGAAACCCGGAAAATATCCCCCGCTGTGTCGGCGGTGCAGCCCCTTCTCTGACCGGGCCTGTCCTCTGATCTGCAGCTCAGGGTTCGCGTCAGTTCTTGGTGGTTAAATGTGTCATATTTTAACCACGGTCCACCGTTAATACCCGAACAGTGTCACGTCTTTAGACCGGAACATGGTGGCGGTTCTCGGTGCCCACCGTCCCATTCGGAGGTAGTTTATTCTTGGTTTTCTAAGGGATTATAGCTGTTCACGATCCACAATGGAACCAGCGTCCAAATTGGCTTTGAGTGTTTTTCTCATCTCCTGCTCCTCAGGTGAGTGTGCTGTCATCACAGGTAACACTGTCTGCCACAGATTAGAAGCATTCATGATTCAAAGTGTTTATTGTCAGGTTCACAGTGAGGAAAACATGTTTCTCTGTACAATTAAATTCTTCATTTGCTATCCACAATGAATGATAAAAATATTCAAGCAATTAAACAAGATATAAACTAGTTAATGAACAATAAGAAAGTGCAGAGCTATACTGAAATAAAAAAGGGACTATGTAAAACATGCAAAGAGAAACGGACATGATTGTTCAAGCAATAGCAGCAGCAGTAGTATTAAGTAATATGCAAATTGTAACTAGTCGAGTAAACCACATGAGAAGGATAATAGCAGCAGCAGAAACATTAACAAATGTGCAAATTAGGAATTCTGTCCAACTGATCTGTGGGATAGATAAAGACAGTCTATGTCAACTGGCTTCTTGTTTAAAAATCTAATATCTTTAAAAAAGAATTATGAATATTTTTAATTGTATTAATTACAGGAGAAATTACAAAAGGGAATTTCAATTACAGCATAATTAAAGCTATAGTGGTGGAAATGATGTTTTGGAATCATCTGTCAGATAACGATAAAAATAAATAATGAGATAACACAGTAAACCAACAAATAAAATAAAAGAATAATAAACGTAACAAGTTTATTTACTATTTTTGCTATTGAACGATTAACTGGTGATTGTTGATCGATCAGTTGATTGTTCATCTGTAAATTTAAAATAAAATGACATAATTTTGACATTTAAGTAACCAACATGATCAATTTTGTGTCAGCAGAATGACTCAGTATTGATTAATCAGCCAAATATATATTTGTTGTGGATCAACAGTCGAAAGAGTCTTCGGACATCAGACTTCTTCTGTCTTCTTTAACATCATATTGAAATGCTGGTACAGTCCATGAAAAGCTGCATTCACAAAAAAGCTGTAGCTGTTTAATTCATACAGCCTGCACATTTTTCACAATAAAATAAAGATCAGGCTTTTAATCTGACACAGTGTGTATTAACTGTGTGCAGTCTGAACATCTGGACATGTGATGCTGCCGTAGGAAAAACATCTGTAAGAGAAACGGTAGCTTCATGTTCTGCTGCATATTTCGGTCTATAATGCTGTGTGTGAGTGAGATCATACATGTTTGGTAAGACAGCTCACAAAGGACAATTCCTCTGTTTTATTCCTCTGCCGAGTGCAGGTTGAAGTGTGACAGGTGTCTTTAGGGGCCATATGTCAGACCCACCTGTGTACAAACAGAACACCTCCAGGTGGAGACAGCAGAAATTCATCTCAATCTTAATTTTGTATTGATGCATCATAGTGTAACAGTCACACAGCAGATGTTTCTGCACTGACTACTTTTACTTGATAACACTTACTGATATGTTCAGTGCACAACTTTTACTTGTATTCGAGTACCTATACAGTGTACTGTTAGTACTTTTCCCGAAGTAAATGATATAAGTAGTGCCTCCACCACTGATACTAAAACTCTTGTGTTTTCATTCCTTTAAGAATCGTTGTAACTCATGCAGATAATAATAATAATAGTAATAATAAATTCTACTAATAATAACAATAATAATGGTGTAATA
The DNA here is from genome assembly GCF_900324465.2 of Anabas testudineus. Taxonomy (NCBI): domain Eukaryota; kingdom Metazoa; phylum Chordata; class Actinopteri; order Anabantiformes; family Anabantidae; genus Anabas; species Anabas testudineus. Next base: position 98,965 of record NC_046629.1, on the reverse strand, counting down.
CTGAGATATTTTCTGACATGGCATATTATATTCATGTGTATAGTACTGTGAAACTTATACTGTGATACCATAGTATCCATATTATTATCGCATTATAGAGAATCAGACATCCTGTCGCAGGTCTGTGACACAGCTGCAGTTGTCATGGTGACTTTGCATGTGTTTCTCACCTGTCTGTCTGCTCATCAGGTGCCATCCTGGGCCGCTCAGAAACTCAGAAATGTGTCCACTACAACTATAGCCCTTCATCCTCCTCATCATCAGTGGTGGATGACCGGGGCAATGTCAGCAGGGTGGTAACCTGCTCCGGAGAGAAAGACAAGAGGCTGCACTGCTTTGCCACCTGGAAGAATGTGTCGGGGGTGGTTCAGGTGGTGAAACAGGGATGCTGGCTGGATGATGTCAACTGCTACGACAGGTAAGAGCACCTGGTTTTGATATTAGACACACTAACATCACAGCACATGCTGGTTCACAGATTTTAACTGTATGGAGACAGAAAAGCAGAGTAATTCGAGTTCCCTGGAAGAAATCTACCTGTGAAATCTACCTCTAATCCCCTACCCCAATTTCAGAAACCAGCTTCCTGTTTACTTAAGAAATCAGCTTAGTGGAGATAGTTAACTGTAAACTGGTAACTTGATTGTGAGTAAACACACTAACCGACCCACTACAGGACAGTCTGATTCTGTGTGTGTCCTCCTCACAGTCCTGAAAACACAGGTGTGAAACACGTTGGTCCGATTCAGTGTGATTTCACTTTCCTGATGACATCATTGTCTCTGATGTCTCTCTACAATAAAGCACCAGAAATCAGAGAAGATGGGCTGCAGAACCTCATTCAGAATCTTCCTAACTTTAAGATTCACAGCAGGCGGGAGGTGATCAGCTTCAGCTACTGATAATAAGATTAACTGAATGTGAACCAGATAAACTACACAGAGCTTGTTGCAGGTTGTGTGTGTAAATCTGTCTGTAGCTGTTGGAGCTCTCAGTGTGATTTCATGTTAGCTACCTTCAGGTGGGTTGGTGATGTTTGTCCCCTTAGGGCAGGTGGATTCATCTGTGCAGCTCGGGTTGGAGGTGCTGGAAGTGTGAACAGTTGGAGAGCAGCAGACAGATGTTGTGACATGTTTTATATTCAGTCTACTCAAACTTCAAACCTCCCCTGTATCTGCCTGCAAGTCGTCATTGTGTGGGATGTCAGGGTCAGCATGTTTTTACCTGCCCCACCTGCCCCCGCTCAGTCTGTGCTGTAGCGTGACAGCAGAGTGTTTCCTGTTTCTGCATGTTGTTGAACCCGTTTACCTGTACCTCTGCTGACGTGATTCTGCAGTAAACAAGTTTAGGTACAGGAGCTGTTCACATTAACCATTTATTGCTTGTCTCTGTGATTCAAAGTTTTTACTATTTATCAAACCCTCACAGTGTCATCCTAGAAATACGAGATAAAAACATTTTAAACATCATACAAAATGTATCTGCAGTTCCTAAAGTGAAGACAGATGTTGGTTTTAAAATGTCTCTTGTGTTAATCTGTAGTAATAAGGGACGGTATAGCAGCTCATCCAGTGCACTGACTGGATGTCTGGAGATTTGTCTCACTGGGATGATAATCCTTCAACCAAACTGCTGTGCACTTCTAAGGATAATATTAATTCAATTTAATTAAATTTTATTTGTGAGAGGCCGGAGGAACAAAACTAAAACGAGCCAGGTCTCTAAATGACTTGTAAAAGCTGCTGTGTGTTTCTGTTCTCGTTCTGACAGGAGCGAGTGTGTGGAGAAGAAAGATGCTCCAGAAGTTTTCTTCTGCTGTTGTGAAGGACGTTTGTGTAACGACAAGTTCTCCTACAGCCCCGAAAGCTACAACTGCACCATCAGCCAGCCACCGATACTCAGTAAGACTCACCTCTGTTCATCTGTCTGTGGTTACGTCACCTTTGAATTAGTTGTTTATCGTGTATCTTGTGTATTCTCAGAGAGGAGTCTTTTTAAGAACTAAACCCAGTTTGACACCAGTTCAGTTGACTCTATTACTGTACGGTACTTTCTCTGAAGTCACGGAGCAAGAATAAAAACTGCTCACAGAATTAGAGACTAAGATAAGTGTTCAAAATCTGTCACAGAAGCAGAAACCAATTTTTACTAATGTTCCCAACATGATCATGCATTATCTTAGAGTCTTTATCATACTATGTATTTCTTTTTTTGACTTTTTTATCAAAATAACAACTGAATTCTCTAGACATGTTGAAGTTAACACATCAAGACTTTGTGGTGAAATTATCAGTTTTATCCAGTATTTCTGTGGATTAGTAATGTTATTGATACTTAATTAGTGTCTTTCTGAGTTTATAAATTGACGTTTTTGTCCCTGTGTGTTTCTTGTGTTAACAGCGAAGCCTCCGGTGCTGACCACTCTGATGTACTTACTGGTTCCCATCATGGCCGTCATAGCTGTTGTCCTCTTTTCCTTTTGGATGTACCGACACCACAAACTAGCCTACCCACCTGTGCTGGTGCCCACACAGGTGAGAAGCACTCAGTGTTCTTGTGTTTCTGCACAGAAGTAGCTTCATATCCAGCTAAAGCTAACAACCATTTATTAGCTGCTGAATAACAAACAGACTCAATGTTAATTCAGCTCATCACACTGAATGTATCTGTAGATTCATTCATTCATCCATTCACCTGGCATGAACGAAGGTTTGATGTAAGCAGGGAGGCTGTGACTGTGATCATTGCTCTGGTTGCAATAATCTGCATTTTTTTAATCAACAGTGGTGAATTATTATTATTAAACTAATTTTACTTTCTCTGAGCCTCAGAGATTATGTCAGAAATCATAAATGTCGTAACAGGTTCTCTTCATATTTACATTTATTAATTTGACAGCTGCTTCTGTTTAAAAAGCCCATATTATGCTAAATCCACTTCTATAATGCTCTATGATGCATGTAGACACTAACAAGTATGTGAGGAGTTATTTTTTTGAGTTTTTTTGAGTTGCAGATTTTTTTCTTTTATGGAAATCAGTCCTTGATCGGTCTATTTGAAAGTTGTGCTTGGAGTGACATATTGTTGAGTCTTAGCGACCCAGTGGAAGCTCCACCTCAAAACTGGTCACTTTAGAGAGGGTCTGTTAGCACACATTTACCGACTTACGGCTCACTATAATCTACACTGCTTTTCAGTATTAAAATGTACTGTACATATACAGGCACACTTTGGGGATTTCAGGGTCCTGTTTTTCAAGACCCAATAGTGGTATAATATGGCAATTTTAAAATGAATAAAGATTGTGAACTTAACATATGATGTCCGCCCTTAGTGCTTTGGACATGTTTGCCTCTGTAATAAAGAGGTATGAGGTTGAGTGTCCTACAATAACTGTAACAGTAACAGTAAGTGCTTTATTAGTTTATTGGTTTTCCTCTCAGTCTGTCTCTTTCCGTTTCTCCTGCTGGTCTATGACTCTGTGAACTTTCTCTCTGTGTCTCAGCACGCTTTTCATATAATGGTCGAGGTAAGAAGATCAAACATTTAGTTATCTCAGCTTCATCTCTGCTTTTATTTTTTCTTCATTTGGGTGTAATTTAGCATCTCGTAGTTCTTCTCCAACCTGAGAACCTGTCTTTAAACTATAAACTTTGTTTATACACTGATACACAATGATATTAGTCTGTCAGAAACCAGGCCGTCCATGACGTCAGGACCAGACTGTGACAGAGTCCCAGCGGTCCAAGCACCAGTTTAAAGTGGTCCCGTTCCCCTCACAGAGAACAGATCACCTTATTTAGAGTGGTCACATTTTACTAGAGAATCACACTTTCATTTGAATGTGAAGAAAATTAAATATTTTAAGTGTAATGAGCAGTTGGAAGTAAAAATCCTTAACAGGTGACAGGAGAGTTGGTGCGTCTTCAGCACTGATATACAGAACTGCGAACTGAACCAGAAGGCAAAACTCAAAATTGACTATGTTCCAGCTATCACCTGTGATCCTTAGATCCGGGTTGTGACTGAGTGACTGAAGTGGAGAGCACAACCAGTAGTGTCCTTTGTAGGGGTTCTAGCCTTACCCTTAGAGATTGAGTACAGGGCTCGGAGTAGAACCACTGCTCCTTCATGATGAAAGAACAAGTTGGGGTGGTTCAGGCAACTGATCTAGATCCTGCTGGGTATCTTCCACTGGAGAGTTGCTACATATATTACCTGGGAACTCCTTAGAATCCCCCAGGAGCAGCTGGGAAGAACAATGTCTGAACTACCTTACTGAGTCTGGACTCTGGAAAAAGAGTACAAAATAGATGTAAGATCTCAACACTGAAGTCAAATGTCTTAGAGAATTTTACAGTTGTGTCTAGTCTCAGAACCTTTAAAATATCAGAACATGAGTAGGATTAAAGCTGCAATAACTAATATTCTACACATTATCCAAGAAATTTAATGAATGGGGCAAGATGCTCAAGTCCATTTAATGTTTTTTAGTTAGATACAGGCCTTCTGTTTTTATTCTGGTGATGCTGAGTTTGTTATTGTTGATACTGTTCTCACCTCACATCGGCCTTGTCTGCCACCGAGCGAAACCTCTGAAAAGATTAGGCCCAAGTGCTAATTCTCATTTTGAATGAAAATGGAGGGAGGAAGTCACAGAAAACCCTGCTGCAGCCACACACAAGATGGAGTAAGAAACAGACAAAACCTAAAATGAAAGACTAGGCTAGGGGCAGATTTGTACAGGAGACTGGCTATGTAGAGGAAACCATTACAGAAACAGGACAGGAGGGGCAAAGAATGGCAGGTGTTTGTTTAGAGATACAGGGCCTTTAAATGCACATTTTTCGACATATTCAGTTGCAGGAGCAGAAGCACCATGTTCTTTACTTTTTTTGTTGTTTCTGTGTGTTCTCCAGGACCCTGGTCCACTGCCCCCGTCTCCCATCCTGGGCCAGAAGTCACTGCAACTGCTGGAGATCAAGGCCAGGGGGTGCTTTGGCAGCGTGTGGAAGGCTCAGCTGCTACGAGAACACGTGGCCGTCAAAATTTTCTCCATTCAGGTCTGTTACAAAGTGCTTTGTTATTCAATTCAGTTGAATTTTATTTGTACAGCACCAAATCACAACAGAAGTCATCTCAAAGCACTTTACAGTGTGTAAGACCATACGAAATATAACTGTAAACAGAATTATGTAGAAAACCCAACAACCCCACTAGGCCGCACCAGTAGACAGTGGAGAGGAAAAACTCCCTTTAGAGGAAGATATCTCCAGCAGAACCAGGCTCAGGGTGGGTGGCCATCTGCCTCGACCTGTTGGGTGAGTGGAAAGAGGGGAAAGAAAGGAACAGCAGACAATAAAAACAACAAGCAGCAAAACCCCTGGACAGGGTTAGGGTTAGCTAGGGCCAGTAACTGGACTGGAGATATAGAGAGAGGAGGAAACACAACTACAGGAGAGAGAAGACACAAAGATGACTTTGAAATGGTAGAATTAGAATGGATAGAGGAGAAAGGAGAGGAGCTCAGTTTAACCTAACTAACTAACCTATAGCAGCAGAACTAAGAGATGCTTCAGAGTCACCTAATCCATCTGTAACTATAAGCTTTATAAAAAAGGAAAGTTTTAAGTCTAGTTTGTAGAGAGGGTGTGTGCCTCCAGAACCTGAGCTGGGAGCTGGTTCCACAGGACAGGAGCTTGATAGCTAAAGGCTCTGCCTCCCATACTACATCTGGAAACTCTAGGAACCACAAGTAAACCTGCAGCCTGAGAACGGAGAGTTCTGGGGAAATACGAAACTATGAGGTCTTTAAGATATGTTACTACCTTTTCTATCTGTTTCCTACCCCTAACTTTTCAAATCTGTGGTTCCACGATGGTGGAACGACCTACCCATCTCGGCACACTCAGCTGCCTCACTCTCAAAGATTTGCTGAAAACAGAACTCTTGCACAACTTAAAAAACAACACAACACAATAACAGAAACAGTGTAATTTACTAGTTCTTCTTCTTGACTTAGATATTTTGCTTTGCACCTCACTTGTAAGTCGCTTTGGACTAAAGCGTCTGATGAATAACTAAATGTAAATGTTTCTCCTCACTGATGTTTCTCAGGTACCAGTCACTGAGAGGAGTTTATTGCTATTTTGTTAAATCTCACCATTGTTTCTCTTCCTGGAGGACGAGGATCTCTCTGGTCCTGGTCCTTGATCCAGGTTCAGATGCATGAAAAACATCATATTTCAAACTTATTGTGTTTCTTGGACATTTGATGTGGTTCCAGTATGGAACCAGTAGCAAATATTAAATACCTTCCCCACTCCTCCCAGCTGTCAGAGCATGTTCAGACTTTAAGCTCAGAGCTTTAACCCCCTGCAGGCTGACGGTGTCCTCGACCAATCAGCAGCCAGTAAACCCCCTTCTGACCTGGATTGAACACTGATTCCAGAGGTTTCAGTTTGTGGATCAGTTGTGGAACTGAATGAAGCGGCGTCACTAAAACTGAAATGAGAGCAATAAGGCCAGCTTAGAGAGAACAGGAACTGACTGTCTGATGGTCTGAGGTCTTTTTCCATTGCCTCAATTTCACCTGAAACTCGCTGAATAACATTTGTTAGTAAAATCAGCCTGAACCTGTTCAGATCTCAGCGTGTAACTGTCATGACCTCTGATTTCTGTATTTACCCGTTTTCACCTGTGCATGTTCAGAATAAGTCGTCATGGCAGAACGAGTATGAGATCTACACCCTCAATGGGATGAGACATGAAAACCTGCTGCTGTTCATTGGAGCTGAGAAGAGAGGAACCAGCTTGGACACGGAGCTTTGGCTCATTACAGCCTACCATGAGAAGGTAACATTGCCCACTGCAGGCTGGAGGGGAAACTGCAGCGCACAGTCACTGAACTGAACAAAGATCGACTGGAATTTATTTCTCTTAAATGTTTTATCTATTTTATCCTGTTGTCTCACTGTTCGGTCTTTTAATAATTCAAACTTAGATTCATGTGATTTGTTAAAATGATAATGTGGATAAAGGTTGATTGGGGGGGCAGTAACTCAGGTGGTAGAGTGGTTTCCTTCAAACCCCAGGGTGGGTGAATCAATTCCAGGTTCCTCCAGGCTACTTGCTGAGGTGCCCTTGGACAAGACACTGAAACCCCATAGTAGCGCTGACATGTCTGACTGACTGTCTGGCAGCTGTCCAACCACAATTTCCCAAGGGAATCAAAAAGTATTCATGTTATTATTATTACTATTAAATATTAACAATCTGTAATCTAACTTGTTCTTTATGTTCAGGGTTCACTGACAGACTACCTGAAAGCCAACACGCTGTCCTGGTATGATCTCTGTGTCATTGCTCAGTCCATGTCTCGCGGTCTTGCCTACCTGCACGAAGACATACCTGGGCACAAGGACGGACACAAACCTGCCATTGCACACAGGTACACGCATGTACACATGTACACAGGTACACTCAGGGATCCCAGATAGCATGTTGTCAGAGAGGAGGTGTCACTGTGTTTGTTTTTCAGAGACTTTAAGAGTAAGAATGTCCTACTGAAGTCTGACTTGACGGCCTGCATCGCTGACTTTGGCCTCGCTCTCAGGTTTGAGGCTGGAAAATCTCCAGGAGACACACATGGACAGGTGAGTTCACCTGAGATAGAACACTGTACACCATTATAAAAAAATGACTAAAAAAAGAGAGAAAACTAGCTTTCCTTGTACCACTCTGTGAAGCCACATATTCTTTAAGCCGAACGTTTGTGTATACTTAAGCTTATACTGTGTAAACTGTCAGAGTTCAGTGAAGTAAAAGTATACATTAATATAAGTACTTAAGTTGTACCTGCATACAGATATTTAGTAAATGTTTTTAGTTTCTTCACACATCAGGTAGGAATATTATTAGATCTGATGAAGAAAGACCTGTTTAATGGACTACTTTCTAAATACTGCAGACTGACCGATCTGGGTTTTAAACATGCTAATGTTTGGGTGTGTCAGGTGGGGACTAGGAGGTACCTGGCCCCTGAGGTCCTGGAGGGGGCCATCAACTTCCAGAGAGATGCTTTCCTGAGGATAGACATGTACGCTATGGGTCTGGTTCTGTGGGAGCTCATGTCCCGCTGCAAAGCTGCAGACGGTGAGAAACATGTCACAGACTCAAACATGCAGCTTGTGGTGCTTTTTACAGAGCAGCACACCCAATGATTTAACCCAGAGGTGTCAAACTCAGGCCCATCATATCAAATGTGTATTAGAGCTGGCCCCCCAGTATACAGCGCACACGCCACTAATACTACAAATCCCAGAATGATTTGTTAGTGCGTTGGCGCATCAGTCGAGACCAATCATTAGCATCCATGCAACCAGTCACATCGGACAAACTTAATCTACCCCTCCCCAAAAATGGTCAAATGAAAGAGGCCAAGTGCACAGTTCGTTAAAAAACTCTTGAAGTTTACCGGCAATTTGCCGACTTTGAAGCCCAGAAATGCAGATTTGAACTGCTCAGTAATCCATTTGCTGTTGATGTGGAAAGCTCACCAGCCAACCTCCAAATGGAGCTGAACGCCAGTGTAGCAACACGCTCAAGTCAAAGTATGACTCTGTGGATCCTGCACAGTTTCCTTGTTTCCTCCCCGACACACTGCCCCAACTCCGTGCCCAAGCTGCTCAAATGATCTCTATGTTTGGCAGCACATATCTATGTTGAGGAAAACACCACTCAAGAGTCGTCTCACTGATGAACACCTTCACTCAATCTTGAGGATTTCCTCAGCTCAGAGCCAAACCCCCAGCGTTGATGCATTTGCATCTAAGAAGAGATACCAGGTATCTCACTTGAACTAAGGTGCATCAGAGTAAATCAGAGTGTAGCAAACCCAGTTTGAATGATGCTGTCTTTATGCACTTTGTCTACTCCAAGACATGGACTGGTAATAGTTGAAAGATTAAAGTAAATTATTATTATTTGTTTTTTGTTGTTGGCCTGTGAGAAAAGATTTAAATTAAAAAGGAACTTGAAAGACTACAGATACAGACATAATTTATTTTATTCATTTAAATAAGAAGCGAATACCACTGATGTGTTTATTTTAATTTAATTTCTCATTTGTTTATAATATTAAGCTTTGCTTGCTTCAGATTCAATGTTTAGGCAAAACTAAAGTTTGTTTCCTTATGAAAACGTTCAACATTACATATCTGGAGAGATGGAAAACATGCACAATTGCAGTTAATTTTTCAATAAAGATTGAGTTTGACCCACGATTCTTTCCCAGTTTTTAATTTTGGCCCACTGCGAACTTGAGTTTGACACCCCTGGTTTAACCCCTTTGTTCGCATTTCAGACTGAAATCATCTGACTTCAAAACAATAACGGTAAATAGTAAATAGTTTAGCTTAGTTTGTTTCACTATAGAGTTGATATGTAGCTCACATTCATAGATACTCATCAAAATCTCCCCAAGAAACGGGTCCAGTACTGGTTACAGTTCTTAATTTTAAACTAGTTCTTTGTGTTTTAAAATAATCTGCTAGGAAAACTGGTTCCAGAGTGGAACCAACTCTTTGCTGGTCTAGAACCAAGAACTGCTTGTGTGAGGGGCTGAAGGCTCGACTATTGTGACCAACAAGATTAACTACAATGTTGTAAACATAAAAAACAGTGTGATTTTTTTATGTGCTTGTGTGTGACAATTACTTGTAAAATGGTGAATGGGTGAATGAGATGCAGTGTAAAAGTGCTTTGAGTACCAGTTAGGTAGAAAAGCTTTGTATAAGTGCAGGACATTTACCATTTAAAGGCTAAAGCTAACATAGACATATGGACACGTGTATACTGATGTAGCATGTGTAATGACGTGGCTCTATGGTGGCTCTGTAGCCTGTGGAAAAGAAAACCGGTTCTTAGGTTTTCAAATTGAACTCTGACTAGCACCAAGTTCACTGTAGTTAAAAAGGTAACAGAGGCACAGAGTCTGATCTGAAACCTTAATGCTGCATTAGTGTTAATGAAGAGTTAAAAACATGCTAACAATGTACTATGACAACAATGTAATAATAACAATTAACTATGTGTTGGTGTTAATGTTGTGTTAGATTTGACATAATCCAGGTTCAAGTTTAGTGTCCAAGCCATCTCTGGTCTAGAGTCACTGTCAGGAAGCCAGGTTTGTCAAAGAAAATGGTTTTTAAAAATGAGAAATTGAGAGTCAACATGTGTGTGATCCTGCTGCTAGCCCTGATCCTGGTCTCACGTCCTGCTGCTATCCTTGAACTTCTGACTGGAATTAATAAGAGAGATCATATTTCTCCTGCGTTAGCTTCTCTCCATTTGCTCCCTGTAAAATCCAGAATTGAATTTAAAATTCTTCTCCTCACTTATAATTCACTTAAAAATCAGGCTCCATCTTATCTTAAAGACCTCATAGTTCCAAGCAGAACTCTCCGTTCTCAGACTGCAGGTTTACTTGTGGTTCCTAGAGTTTCCAAATGTAGAATGGGAGCCTTTAGCTATCAAGCTCCTCTCCTGTGGAACCAGCTCCCAGTTCAGCTTCTGGAGGCAGACACCCTCTCTACATTTAAGACTAGACTTAAAACTTTCCTTTTTTATGAAGCTTATAGTTACAGATGGATCAGGTTTCTTCCGTTAAAGGGAGTTTTTCCTCTCCACTGTCTCCCAGTGCAGCTCCAGTGGGATCAGTGGGTTTTCTATAGAACTCTCTGGACAGTTCTGGTGTTTAAAGTCTTAAACCTTAAAAACAGTAAACACCTCACCTCACAACTTATCTCAGTAAATAAACTGTATTGAGTTTAATCATAGACTCAGTAGTGAACTCTGACGCCCCCACTCTCCTGATCCAGGTCCAGTGGATGAGTACTTGCTGCCATTTGAGGAGGAGGTGGGTCAGCATCCGTCTCTTGAGGACATGCAGGATGTGGTGGTCCACAAGAAGCTCAGACCAGTTCTTAGAGAGTGCTGGCAGAAACATGCAGTGAGTCAGACTACAAAACCCATGATACAATGCTTACATTAAAAGAAACCTCCCCCAAAATACTGTCCTGGTTTCTGCAGGGTCTGGCTCTGCTCTGTGAGACCATTGAGGACTGCTGGGATCACGAGGCAGAAGCTCGGCTGTCAGCCGGCTGTGTGACCGAGCGCGTTGTACAGGTGCAGAAACAAACCAGCGTAGCAGCAACTGACGACATCATCACTGTTGTCACCATGGTAACAAACATGGACTACCCACCTAAAGAGTCGAGTCTATGACGAGGACCAACAAAGACACAGCAGGGAGTCTTCATCTGTGAGCACAGACTCAGATCCCAGACTCAGTGACCTCAGTGACCTTCAGGCTTCAGGTGAGTCTCAGAGTGAGTGACTCTGCAACATGGGCGTCAACATGATGGACCCAGTCTCCCTTCCTGTTTTTTTACTGCAAAATAAAAGACTTTTTGTACGATACTGTGAGGATAAAGTGTAATTTCAGTATAAAAGTCAATAAGCTTCTAAATGTCTGTGTCACTGCTGTACATTTACACGTTATTACTACTATTACTGCAATACACACATACAGTGTGAATACTGTCACAGAGCCTGATTATCAGTCATTGATGAAGGAAAAACTGGTCGCGCCTCATGATGATTGAGACGTTTCACAGAAATAAAGTTAAATTGACCTTTTCTTCATCTGAAAAAGTGAAGATTTAATGTTTATTCAAAGGAATTGTAAAGTTACCAAACTGCTAAATTAAATCTGTTAATTAATTAAAGAAAGAAAGTGCTGATTGATTAAGTAATGAGCCTACAAACAGTTTCTTTTTTAGATTTTGTTCTCATTTTAAATCTGACTCAGAATATGGTTTACTTTTGAGAACATCTCTGTAGTCATGGACCAGTTTATCTATAATCAGTAACTGATCAGCGCCTGAGAATTGAACTAAACTTTTTCTGTTTTCTGTGAGTCCTCAGTTGAAAATAAAGTGAAAACACTTCCCCCGTCTGTCTGCAGTGAACATGTATTTTAATTTCTCCTTCCTGTTCCTGTGGATAGAGCTGCAGAGAAATCTGTTCTTTAATGAAGAAGGAAAAGCAAAACACTCAATATGGTTTGATAGACTTTACTACCCAGCATGACTCTCTCGGCTCGGCCACGAGTTAAATTCATGTCTCGTTCACATTTTTTCTTTCTGTTAAAATATTAGAGACAGACTTTCAGTTTGTTCAGACTTGGTTTAATTGTGCTGGTTTTCCTTGTTCTGAGACAATAAAACTTCATCTCGAAATTTGTTAATAAATGTTATTTCGCAAAGTGACTCTGAGCCAACAGAACATTTACTGTGGTCAATAATCACATGGTTTAAATTGATAATTTTAGAACCAAAGTAAACATATTTTAGAGATGAAAATGCAGCCTCGTTAAACATTTAACGTTATATTATAATTCAACACACATACAGAAAAACATCAATACATAAAACTCGATATATATACAGAATATGTAAGATGGATGAAAATAGGTCAATATTAATAGACCGAATAATGATACTGATAATAATCAGATCAGTTCCCCCTCCCCTTACAGAATGGAAAGGAACTGTAAAGTTTGTAAAGTTTAACGGTCTCAGGCAGAAAGGATCTCTTGAGTTCTCTGATGTTAATAAGTCTCTGGCTGAATGTGCTCCTCTGACAAGCCAACACACTGCAGTGGGTGGGAGGGATTGTCCAGAATTGAGAGGAGTTTGGACAGCATCCTCCTCTCAGCTACAACATGTAGAGGGTCCAGCTCCACCCCCAGAACAGAGCCAGCCCTCCTGATCAGTTTGTTCAGTCTGTTAGTGTCTCCACCTTCATGTTGCTGCCCCAGCAGACCACAGCATAGAAGATGACACTGGAACCACAGACTCATAAAACATCTGCTGTATGGTGCTGCAGACGTTGAAGGACCTGAGTCTCCTCAGAAAGTAAATCAGACTCAGCCTTTTTGTACAGTACTGATGAGTTCTTAGTCCAGTCCAGTTTGTTGTTCAAGTACACTCCCAGGTATTTGTACTCAGATACGACCTCCACCTCCTCCCCCTGTATAGAGAGAGGGATGACAGGACTCTCAGATTTCCTGAAGTCCATCACCAGCTCCTTTGTTTCTATTGACGTTGAGTTGAAGATGGATCAATCCACCACTCCCTGGTACTCTGCGACTTCTCCACCCTGAATACATCTGACAACTGCAGAGTCATCAGTGAACGTCTGAAGATGACAGGACTCTGAGTTGTACCTGAAGTCTGAGGTGTACAGGGTGAAGAGGAATGGAGACAGAACTGTCCCCTGTGGAGCACCTGTGCTACAGACCACAGTGTCAGACACAGTCTGTCAGTGTTATTTGATCTCTGAAGGGTTCAGTCAGCTGCAGATCCATTTACCTGGGGTGTGTTTGATCAATATTGACCAATCAATAACTACTGAATAGCTTGTAGAGAAACAACAGAAGCAGCACTCTGTCATCACTAAACTAAAAGCTGAGTAAGTGTGTGTGGCTCTGTGGAGGGGATGGCAGCTGTACTTCACTTAGTAACTGATGTAGGAAAGGTCAGACGGGCTGATTAATGGAAATCCTGTGATTTTACCAACAACCAATTTATAAAATGTGTGGTGTCAGGCTAACAACCTGATCCTGAACACCACTAAGACCAAGGAAATCATCCTGGACTTCAGGAAGCGCAGAGCGGACCCACCTCCACTCTACATCAACGGTGACTGCATGGAGAGGGTCCACAGCTTCACCCTCCTGGGCACCACCATCTCGGCCGACCTCACTTGGTCCATCAACACCAAGACTGTCATCAAGAAGGCACAGCAGCGCCTGTACTTCCTGAAAGGGCTCAGGAAGAACAATGTAGGTCAGGAGCTGCTGGTAACCTTCTACCGCTCAACCATCGAGAGCATGCTGTCCTACTGCATCACAATGTGGTTTTCCCACTGCACTGAAGCTCCAGAGGGTGATAAAGACAGCGCAGAGGATCATCGGCTGCCCTCTCCCCTCCCTGAAGGACATTTACCTGTCACGCTGCCTCAGCAGAGTGGCTAGTATCACCAATGCCTCCCCCCGTTTGACCTGCTACCCTCTGGCAGGAGGTACAGGTCCATCAGAACCAGGACAAACAGAAACAGCTTCTTTCCACAAGCAATCACCATACTGAACACACACATACACTAACTACACCCCACTCTGACTTGACTTACATAAACCTCTACATACTGCACTATACGGCAGGACTCATTCTACACCCAATGGACAACTTCTGTGTGCAATAACTGCAATGTGCAATACAGCTCTACCTTCATGCCATACACAATATTTATATTAATGTTAATTATGTTTTTCTCCACCTACTGCACCTTATTCTATTCTATTCTATTTTTTTATAAGAATAATTTTGTTTTTTATTGTATACTTGTACATATTTAGTTTTAGACTTATACTACCACCACTCCTAGGCTGCTACAATTTCGTTGTATTCTGTACAATGACAATAAAGGCTTCTGATTCTGATTCTGAAAAGAAGTTCTGTCCAGCACTTACCTTGTCAGCAATAGTTCTCACTGAGCTGCTGCTGAACACAGCATGTATTATGAACGTATCCACAGACGGTAAGATGACAACAGATCTACGTCAGTTACTAAACTGTATAAATAACAGCTCAGCTCCCAGGTTACAGTCTAAACGTGTGTACAGCTACAGCAGTATTACAAAACGTAGCCTGTAAATCCAGTTAAGTTACTAACTAATATCACTTCGATCCGTTTTTACTGCCACAGTTACGGTACTGATGGTTTGGAAGTCGTCAGTCCTCTTGGTAAAACGTATGTGTTCACGTTTGACGGAGTTGTGTGACGTCAGCACATGACGTCAGAGCTGTAGTTCACTTGGGACAGAGTTGCTTCAAGCGCGCGCACCTTCGTGTTTCGCGTGTGCCGCGGTGGCTGCTGGGATTGTTCCGCCGCTGTATGTGGACATGTCCGCCATGTTTTTCGCAGAGCAGGGAACAGAGCAGCCCGGAGGAACGGCCCCCACATCTCGCTAAACGTGCTCACTGATGAGTCGTCCCGCTCGTTACCGGAGCAGCGGACACCGATGAGGTCTACGGTGGCGGACACAGTCGCGTCCGGAGCGGATTCTCGTCTGTATTGGTGCGGGTTTATGGCGCTTTGTCGCTGATTAGGCGCAAACAATGAGTAAACTCTCGTTCCGGGCGCGGGCGCTAGACGCCGCCAAACCGCTCCCGGTTTACCGCAACAGAGACCTGCCGGACTTGAGAGACTGCGTGTCCATTAACCGGGCCGTCCCGCAGATGCCAACCGGGATGGAGAAAGAAGAAGAGCTGGTAGTAACATGTTTTCATTTAAACTAGCTGTTAGCATTAGCTACGGGTTGGGGCGGGATTCACAACGTTTCTACGTACAATTCTTTACGTAGCCAGGCGGCCGGAAACGTCAATATACGCAGTGTACGTAAGGTTACGATTGTATACGCTGCTAACGTAGCGCCAAAGACGTTTTTAAAGGTTGTGACGTTAGCCATCGTACGTAATTCCCATGGAAACGGGTGATTAGCTAGTCGCTAGCTGCGTTAGCTTCAGTCCGCTGCAGTGAGCAACATTTCTCTGCTAATTATTCATCATTAATTAAACAGCGTTACCAGGCTAAGATTTTTAAGCTACCAAGCAGTTCACACTAAACAAGGTGAACTGGAGCAAACGAACATAAAAACGATCTAATTAAGAGAGTTCAAACCAAATTCTAACAAAATATAAAACAAACGCATCACTCAGTGTATAACTAAAAGTAGAAACCAGAGTCCAGGTGGGTTTACTGCACTTGTCTGTCTTTGAAACCCGAACTTGTGCATGAACAAAACAGTTTTTCACAGGGATCCAGTCACAGGAGAGTAGTATTTTTTTGTCTGTTTTGTCTTTACTCACAACAACTAAAACTGCAAAGGAAAACATATCAAACTTGCACCTTTTAGACATTTTACCGGCTTTTGCACTGAACTAAAAAGGTGAGCCAGTTGTACTCATCCATTCCTAACATTTAACAGTGTCAGTAACTAAAATGTTTCATGTGTTTAACATGTGGTCAGAAAAAAAATCAGCTAAAATTTCTCATGTATGAAATTCTTCAGACTCTGCTCTGGCGCCAAATTGTGCTCAGCTTCATCGTGTTGGCTTTAATTTTTAATAATTTGAGATGAGTCTACAGCTTTCCTTGAGTCCATCTATGGGAAAAGACCAAACTGTTAAAAGACTTTACTGGAACCTCCAGGAGTCTTTTTGGAGTCAGCCAACTCTAGGAACTAGATATTGAACTGCGATTTCCAGTGTGAGGACTGTAGTCATGTGTCGGTGCTTCTCTAGCAGTGAACCGGCTGTGA
The DNA here is from genome assembly GCF_900324465.2 of Anabas testudineus. Taxonomy (NCBI): domain Eukaryota; kingdom Metazoa; phylum Chordata; class Actinopteri; order Anabantiformes; family Anabantidae; genus Anabas; species Anabas testudineus. The sequence continues at coordinate 82,518 of NC_046629.1, read as the reverse complement.
CAGATTTCTTAATTACCTGCTGCTATAACCCTGACAAAATCTGAGTCCAGAAAGTTTCCAGGTCCCCAGTTTTTCTAGGACCAGGCTTAACTTATGGTGTTAATGTGTTTATGGTTGTGTTTCAGGAGCACCACCTGCAGAGGGCGATCTCGGCCCAGCAGGTGTTCAGGGAGAGGAAGGAGAACATGGTGATCCCTGTACCTGAAGCAGAGACTAACACCACCTACTATGACCGTCTGTACAAGGGAGAAGTCAAAGTCCCCAAACAGCTCATCCACATACAGCGTAAGTACGCTGTATACTGGGCTGTACTCTTACTATGTGCACCAAATGCGTACTACGTCTCACAGTGCTGAATTAGCTCACCCAGTCTTCACATGACCACATCAAGTATGACTCACTGCAGACCATTATTCTTACTAAGAGTTTGATCGTCACAGAAGGAGGTTTGATAGTTCAGAGAGTTCATAAAAACAAACGGCTGAATGTTTGTACCTTTACGAAAAATCGGGTGGTAACTGAAACCAGATTTGTTTTATGATTTATAAAGACACAGATGACTACTTCCTAGTAAACAGTAGTAATTCCAGTCTTGTTTAGTTGTAAACAGTAATATCCAATAGTGAGACTGGAAGAAACTGAAACTGGTTTTAGAATACCGAAATATGTTTTGTGCAAGGACAAGGATAATTTGTGTGTGCTTAGTTTTCCAGATTGTGTTAAAGTGTTAAAATAATCCTTTGCAAACCGGTCATATCTGAAGTCAGTATCAGATTAGTGATAAAATTAATGTGATGCAATAATTTTTAAATATAAAGACAGCTGATTCCTTAGCCAGAAAAGCTGTGCAGACCTTGAGAGGAGGTCTTGCCTAAGGATCCCTACTGGGATTTGAACCCTAGTCTCCCACATGGAAGGCAGTGATGTTACCACTACACTAACCAGCCGCCATACACAGCAGTAAGTCAGGAGCAGGAGTGAGATGAGAGAAAATGATGACAGAAAACATTAACGGAAACTGGAGCAACAGCGCTGCTGAAGAAGACACATTAAGTCATTTAGCAGACGCTTTTATCCTAAGGGACTGTCAAGGATTCAGTTTATGTATGTAATGTCTCACAAAATTTGAATGCCACTTTAACATGATGATACTGCTGACCTATAAATGAGAACATTTTCCCTATCCGGACCTCCTTAAATCATTCATCAATTGACTATCCCTGCTCTGTGCTGCCTATATACATATTTTTGCCTCCCTCTTCCTCTTTAGTTACTTCTGCACAGCTTGAAGCTCCTCCCCCTCTATTGCTATGAATAATCTCTCCATCCTGATACAGAAACCCTTCATGTTCTTGTTTACCCATTCTTTATTATTAGTTAAACTGACATTTTTATATTGTCCTCAGTCAACCAGCCTCACTCACAGTGAGTGAGGCCTTTGATGTCCTATTCATGAAAAGGTCCCACTTACACTTTGTCCTGTCTCTGGAGAATTAGGTCTGGACATTGTGCAGAGTTGTGCATTCACACATGTAGCACACAGCAGAAGAAAGTCCGAGTGACATACGTTTCCACTTTGGAAATAGTCTGTTTGATTTCGGGGTGGCGGGGTGATCGCTTTGTACAGTATTCAGGAGGAACAATATTACAATCAATCGTGTTTTGTTTACAGCGCATCCGTATAACAAGTCACATGATGCTTTATGTTTATTATAACTCTGGTTTCCAACAGAAAGCTGTTTTTTAACTCCTTAACGTTCTGGTCAGTGGACTCCCCTCAATCGTGTGAATCTTCCAGACAATTACCTGCTGTATTCACGCCTTGTTTCAAACTGACATTTGTACTGTTGTCCCTGCAGGATAAAGTCTGGGTAATGTCTGATCTGAATAAGTCGGATGTTTGCGTTCTCACATGCAGCTCATCTGGGTAAAGTCCAGGGTTCCAGTGCATGTGTGAAAGCAGCTTTTGTAACACTGAAGCCTCCTCAGCCTTCTTGCACCAAACCTGCAGACTCCTCTTGATAGCTGACCGCTGTCTTACTATTTGCTTGTATGCTGGTACCAGGTGTATTAGGTTGCGGTCTAATCCAGTAGGGAGAGGGCTGAGGAGCTGTATGTACCCTTCAAGTTGGTATCAAGAATCTTATTTCTTGTTGCACAGTCCACATACTATTAGAAGCTTTCTTTCTCCACTAAGCTGATTTCTTAACTGTCATGTAAACAGGATTCTAGTTTCTGTATTCGGGTTATTGGATTTGAGCAAGCTGATTTCAAAAGTTTTTATTTAATCACTTCTCTGTACATGGTCTCCAGCTCTGAGTCTAGACCTAGAGCAACCAGACTATGACATGGACTCGGAAGACGAGACACTGCTCAACAGACTGAACAGAAAGATGGAGATCAAACCTCTGCAGTTTGAGACCATGGTGGACCGACTGGAGAAGGCCAGCACACATCAGGTGAAACACCAGAACACACAGCAGGTAACTCTGAGCACACCTACTCCACGGTTTGCGATTACGGTGTTTCTCCTGGTTCTGATTTCAGCTGGTCTCTCTGTCGGAGGCAAAGCTGCTGTTGAATGAGGATGACTACCTGCTGAAGTCAGTGTATGATTACTGGGTGAGGAAAAGGAAGAACTGTCGGGGTCCGTCCCTGATTCCTCAGATCAAACAGGAGAAAAGGGACGGGTCCACCAACAACGATGCCTACGTGGCCTTCAGACGCAGGACGGAGAAGATGCAGACCAGGAAGGTCAGTATTGGTTTATGGTCAGTGCTGCTGTCAGCAACTCTAGGTGAACTGTTACCTTCCAAGTGACTCAGTTTAATCTACGTTTAGTATTTCCCTTATTAGAAACACACAGAAGGTCTCAGGTGGTTTTACGTTGATGATTTTGCCTGACAGTGGTCTTGTTTTTGTAGAACCGAAAGAACGACGAGGCGTCGTACGAAAAAATGCTCAGACTCAGGAGAGAGTTTAGTCGAACTGTCACCATCCTCGAGATGATCAAGAGGAGAGAAAAGTCCAAGAGGGAGCTGCTGCACCTGACACTGGAGGTGGTGGAGAAGAGGTAAGGAGTGGGAGGTAGCTCAGTGGTAAGACCAAAATCCTGTATGAGTCTGAGCCACATAAAACAGACTAGCAGCTTAAACAATACTAGGATACTGGAATACACCAAGCCTGCTGTGTACTGCAGACACTGGACTCACTGTGAATCACCTGAACCTGCCTCTGATGTTGTTTCCTGTGTACAGGTATCAGATGGGAGACTTCAGTGGAGACGTCCTTAGAGAGGTTTCTCTACCTCTAGTGGAGAAACCAGCAAACTGTGTGGCTGTGAGTCTGTCCAACGGGTTCAGGCACAAAAGTGATGTCAGGGTTAAGGTACTCACCGTTTACAGTACTTGTTTATTTTTCCTTCAGAAACAGGGTAACAACTGAGACCTTTAGTTTGAGTCTGGGCTCCAAAATCTCAAATTTAAACAGAACTAGAACTTTCAGAGCCAGACTTGACTCTAATCAAGTCTTACTATTAACTAAAGCATCAAAAATGATTGGGCTTTGGTAATGTTAGCTTTTTATCTTTTGTCTGAGCTTTGCTGGTTCACATACCAAACGTCAAAATTTTCAGCTGTGAATGTTATGTCACACCTTTGTGTCTGAGAGGAAGAGGAAGTCCTGCAGTGAGCAGCTCCGTTCTGTTGAGTCACTGTAAGATCAGCTAGTGGAGCTGGTTCTCTGCGGGAGAACCAGGATAAACAGATCTGATGTTTATGTCTCAGTACCTGGTGGTTCTGTTTCAGACTCAGAGGAAGTTGCAGTCCTTCAGAGACGAGCTTCCCTTCCACCTGAGCAGACCGAAAAACACCATAGTCAGACGGGACAGACTGTGTCCTCCACAGAGACGTCCCGGATGCTCCCCTGGTCCCTACACCGTCAACCAGGCTGACATCAAACAGTATGACTTCCACAGCTCCGGAGAGGACGAGTGTCCACTTCCACTGCTGGTCAGTGATCTTCATGTTGTTAATGCTGTGAATTCTGGATCCACTTGTTGTTATACTGCAGTAATACTGTGAATCTGCAACAAGTCTGTCTCTGTCTCCTCAGTCTCCCCCATCTTCACCTGATGAGGAAAATAATCCTGACGGAGTTTTTGTCTTCAGAAGAAAAGCTGGGTGTCACTATCTGTCTGTGAGTTTGATTTTAACCTGAGTCGTCCTGTACGGATACATCAGTAACCACTCATACTGTCTGTGCCACTGTTATCATGTACTTTTACTGCAGTACTTTTATCTGACACCTGCAGTTTACACACACAGCAAAGTCAATTATTAATAGTTAAAAACACCATTTTGTTCAAGTCACATGTGGTTGTCAAAAAAACTGTATTTTCTGGTGCTTAGAACAGGGCATTGTTATTTCTCAGTAGTACTCTGTCATCACTACTTTATACTCGTACACTATCAGACGTGTAAAATAAAAACGGGCTGGTGTAATTCAGAGGCACTAGCCCATTTGTTGAGTAGAGTTAGGTGTGATTAATTATGCATGAAACCCATTGTTTTTTAATGGTAATAGAAACAGAAAAATATTTGGTTATTAAAAATTATGTCATAGTTGTTCTCAAGTAATATTTCATCAGTACAAATTAATAAATGAAGGTTGAACAGTCTGTAAGTATTGTAAAGCTTCAGCCTGAGCAATAAAGTCTATGGGGACATTTTATGTTTTTGCAGAGATGTTGTGCGATTTATTTTTTACAGCAACCATAACATAACTGGTGTAGCGGCCTTACTGTGTTTGTTGTAGAGTCATTTAAGGCATGGTTGTGAGTTTACTCATCTCTGAACACTGAATTTTGAACAACCCTCCTGTTTCTCTCACTTGCTGCGTGACTGTTTGTGTTTGAAGCTGCTACTGTTGTTCTGTTAACGTGCTGCTCATACTCGGCTGTCTATGTAGAGATGTCGTTAGATCCTGCAGCTCCACAGCTGCTTCTGGTGTAAGTGAAGTCTGATTTTCCATAGATTTATTTCCCTTTTACCTTAACCTGAATTTATCCAGTGGCAGTTAATTCTGACTACTGCCAAAATAGTATCCTTGCATGGAAATCTGAATATACATGTAGCAGATGAGTAATCTGATTTCTCCTCTAACTTGGCTTGATTTTGAAAGCCTGTTTCACAGATTGTAACTGTATGGAGACAGGAAAAAAAGGTTCTGTAATGCTTTTTTTTTTTTTTTTTTTTTTTTTTTTTTTAATACGTGTTGGTGGATGTGAAAGACAGCTCTGTGAGAAAGACAGACACAGCTCTAACTGTCTAAAATAAAGAAACACTGTGAAAAGTTAGTCTAAGGGAAATTTTGTGTTGGTCTTGATTTTAAAAAAACGAGGCAGCATCGCTCCGTGTATTGATCTCTGCTTTCATCCAGTTGCTCTTCTCAGCTGATAGTAGTAGGGTGGTGAGTGTCTGCAGCCTTTGTCCTATCTCTAGTAAAAAGCTCATTAGAAACGTTTACATGGCGGTTAATAAATCTGCTTACTGGAGAAAAGCCAACTGTAACCAGGTTACAGGTAACCGAACTCATTAATTTCGAATTTAACTTCACATGAGCTCAGATTAACTTCGTAATTTACATAGAACCAGATTTAACCTTGTTTTGATGAGGATGTTATCATCCAGTCTGAATGTGTGGCATTATTAGACCTTTTTAAACTTCCTGTTTTGTGTATTTGTTTCCTTAGCCTCGGACAGAGCAGACAGGTGGAGACGATGTGTCTATCTTCATCCCACAGTGTCCTCGTCACTCTCTGACTGAACTGTCACTGCCTCCTTATTGGACTGGACTGAGCCGCCGTAGGATGGGACGTGGCGGCAGGTAAACACTGACCTGCTTATCTTGTATCACCTCCAACACACATCTAATTTTTTTATTTATGTGAGGCGGATAATCTTAACTTGTTTAGTATGGCATATGCAGTTCGGGTTCTAGGTTTAATAAGTGACTATATCAAACAATTATTCATCAAAACATGACATCAAATTAGTAAATTGGACTGAAACTATTGAATGTCATTCAGTAGTAGATTTATTTATGTTTAGGATCATTGTCCTGCTGCTGCATCACCAGCTTCTTCCAACTTCATCTTGCAGACAGACACCCTGACATTATCCTGTAGCACCCCCTTATAATGTCATAAGTGTGGGAATTAATTTCCCCTCTAGCATGACAAGCTGTACAGGTCTAGAGGCAGCTAAACAGCCCCAAATTATGACTTCACAGTTGAATGATGTTTACATTTGTTAAATAAAAACATGAAGGATCAGAACTGTTGGTGTTTTATCAGAATAGAAATGTTGTGTTTGTTGATATTTGTGACTGGTGACGATTGGATCACAGTTCACGACCAGATTAGGCAAAAAACAGAAAATAGCAAAGGTAGCTTTTCTTACCACTGTGCTATTCAGATGCTGAGAACCCCACACCAGAGGCAAACTGGATAATTATTTTCTCTCTATGTCCAGGATCATCCTGGACAGAGCCTTTTCAGGTCTAAATCCAGTACTAAATCACATGGAGTCTGTTACACATCCAGTTGTCAGGACCACAGCCAATGGCCAGAAACCTCTGAACTCTGGAGCTACCCTTCCCTCCCTGACTGAAGTCCTGAACAACATCCAGAATCTGAGGAGGTTCTGCTTCAGACCCAGACCAGCTCAGGACCAAAGGGAAGTGGGCAGCAGGATCACAGGGTGCATGCTGAATGACAACAGACTCACCTGTCGCATGTCACCTGACAACAACTGTGGACCAGGTCAGTTCTCAGATGCGTCCTAGAGCCTTGACTGTTTTCTGATCTCACAGCGAATCCACCTTTTTATGGTCTGCTCTCCAACAGGATCCAACAGGGATCATGTCCTACTTAAATCAGTGTAGATTAAATAAGCAGTTAGCTCATGAATCTGACTTGCTGTGTTTTTCAGCTCCTGGCTTAAACATATGAAGTTTGTCTTCTTTAGCATATCTTTTGCTTCACTTATTGGTCTGATCCGAATGAAAGAAGAACTGGGAAGACGTATCACTCTGTTAGAACCACAGAAACCTGAAGTGTTACAGAGTGGAGCATCATCCCTCACAAACAATCTTTGTTTAAGTCCAGACTCCGGCCACAGAGATACTTGAACCAGAAGGTTCCTCACAGAGTTACTGTTTGTTAGTGAAGCTGAAACCACATTTGCGTGTGAAGAAGTAAATGCAGAAATGGGGGAACCTACTGAATGTTTTCTACTCTTGAGAATTACTGATGACAAACACAGTTTAGAGAGTCACTGGATTTTCCCCAACCTCAGTATCAGTCATGGCAACTGTTGTTTTGGTCAAAAGATTTGACTTCTTATCCAAGTAGCTGTTGGATGCAGAGGAAAGTTTGTATGAGACCAACAACTTCACACGTCCATTAGGAAGACCATACCTGCTGATTAAGAGTAGAAGAGGTTCTAAGAGTTGTGACCGTTAGATCGTAACAATTCTAATCTACTCGTCCCTTCCATCGTTTCATCTGATGAGCTTCTTCAGGTCAGATGAGAAGTGAAACCAAACAGGAGGATAAATCTGAGGTCTCCTACCAACTTTCCTCGGACGGAGGTAGCTACTTACCTGAAGTAGCGAAATGTTTCATTTGCAATGACTCAACCTCCAGATAAGCTCACCTGGGCGACTGAGAATTTTCGCCAACAACTTCAAAAGTCTTTCTTTGCTGTGTCCAAATAATTTTTTTCATCCACACAAAACACAAAGCTGCTCTAGAGGCCAGCTGGCTGAGACGACACAAGTTAGAGTTCAGTAAAGACAGAATCAGATGAGATTTGTTTTAGCTGATACTTATTCTACTTCACTTTCGGCTTTTCCCATCAGGGGTCACCACAGTGAATCATTCTTTTCCACCTAACTCTATCACGGGCATGTTCTACCCTAACACCAGCCAATTGCATGTCCTCTGTTATAACATCCATATATCTCCTCCTTGGTCGTTCTCTTGCCCTCCTGCCTGGCAGCTCCATCTCCAACATCCTTCTACCAATATATTCACTATCCCTCCTCTGCACATGTCCAAACCATCTTAGTCTGGCCTCTCTGACTTTCTTGCTAACACCGTCCCTCTGATGTACTCGTTCCTTATTCTGTCTAACTTGGTCACTCCTAAGGAGAACCTCAACATCTTCATCTCTGCTACCTCCATGTCAGCCTCTTGTCTCTTTCTCACTGCAAACCTCCAACTCTCCAGCTATTCCTCTACCTGCTCTCTACTCTCACTGCAAATCACAATGTCATCTACAAACATCATTGTCCAGGGAGATTCCTGTCTGACCTCATCTATCAACCTGTTCATCAGCATAGCAAAAAAGACGGGACTCAAAGCTGATCCTTGGTGTAGTCCCACCTCCACCTTGAATTCCTCTGTCTGACCTACAGCACATCTCACCACCGTCATACTTCTCTCATACATGTCCTGGACTACTCTAACGTCCTCCCCTCTTTCTTCGACCAACAGTAGTCAGATTTCCACCGGCACCCTGTAGGTTAACAGCATCGGTGGCGGTCGTTGTTAACCCGGGCCTCGACCGATCTGGTATGGAAGTCTTATGGATGATTCGCATGGTTATTTTGGCAATTTTTACGCCAGATGCCCTTCCTGACGCAACCCTCTCTATTTATCCAGGTTTGGGACGGCACAGAAGTCACTGGCTTGCAACCCCTGTGGCTATATAATTTGTTTTAGCTGATACTGATTTATTAAATTATGCACTGTTGTGACTCAAATCCTAATGCCTGTCACTAATCTCATTTATTCCTGTTTGGCTTTGACTTTATTGTCCCCAAGTGGAAATTCTTATCCACAACACTGCACTCGTGTGACACGAGTACAATATACACAACAACATAACAGCAATGATAACAACAATAGTGACAATGAACGTTTGATCACATTGTGTCTATAAAAACTTGACAGTTGTGTGTAAATGAGAAAATGTGAGTCCACTCTGACCACCTATGTTAACATGCTTCTGTGTGAACCAGCAGGGGGCATCACAGAGGAGCAGTACCACAGTCATCAGCAACAGCTGGTCCAGATGCAGAAACAACAGCTGGAACAGCTGCAGCTACAGAACAACACAGCTGGAAACAGACTCACAGCACAGCACACAACACAGGTACCACCTGTAAAATACAAAATATGTACCAGGTAAACTGATACTGCACATTAACACGGATGAAAAGTTCTGTACTTGTTCACCAGCTGTTTTAACCACATGCTACACACACGGTAAAAAATTGTGTCTTCTGAGATTCTTTCTAACACTTTCTCTCTTATATTTTTGTTGTTTCAGTTGTAACTGAGTCATGGTTCAGGTTTAACTTTTTTCTGATGCAGCAGACATTTGTGTTGCTATGTAATTACATCTGTTTAGTCCTTGTATCTTTCTTGTTCTCATCTTATCACTGTGTTTTCTGCTCTTGTCTGTAGTCCAGGTTAGGTGCATCTGGTCCGAAGACTTTGGACTCAGCCAGTGCTCAGTTTGCGGCTTCGGCTGTGATTAGCACTCATGCAGCCCCTCAAGGTTACAGCGAGAGCAAGCCGTACAGGACCAGTGTGAATGGAGTCCATCGTTCAGGTGAGCTGCTCACCTGTTGGAGCCTTAAGAGTTAAAAGTTAATTTTCCTTAAATGTCAAAGAATGCAGCATCAGTCACATACAGCACAAAGACTAAAATCCAGCCAACATGGGTAGTGGGTGGGAGGGATTGTCCAGGATTGAGAGGAGTTTGGACAGCATCCTCCTCTCAGCTACAATATGTAGAGGGTCCAGCTCCACCCCCAGAACAGAGCCAGCCCTCCTGATCAGTTTGTTCAGCCTGTTAGTGTCTGCCACCTTCATGTTGCTGCCCCAGCAGACCACAGCATAGAAGATGACACCACAGAACCACAGATTTGGAACATCCGCAGCTTGGTGCTGCAGACATGAAAGACCTGAGTCTCCTCGGAAGATCTGAGGAGTAATCTGACATCTTGCTCTGAGCCTTTTTTTTTACAGTGCAGATGAGTTCTTTGTCCAGTCCAGTTTGTTGTCCAGGTACACTCCCAGGTATTTGTACTCGATACGACCTCCACCTCCTCCCCCTGCATAGAGAGACAGGTGACAGAACTCTTTTGTTTTACTGATGTTGAGTTAAAGATGGTTTAATCCACAGGGGGACTGAGGAGCCTGTAGTGAAGTGCAGTGCAGGGGGTTATGAGACTCAGCCTGGAATCTATTGAAAAAAATAAAGTTTGTTGGCCTGGTCCACAGTCCACTCAGCTGCTGGACTTGTAGCCAGTGATGGTTCTTAGCTTCAGCCACTTAGCATCAAGGAACACGGGGTTCAATTCAATTTTAGTTGTGTAGGTGTTTAAGACCTTACATAAAAGATAACTATAACTGTATACAGAATTATATATAAAACACAACAACCCCACTGAACAGCACCAGGACACAGCGGAGAGGAAAAACTCCCTTTAGAGGAAGAAACCCAGAAGAACCAGGTTCTGGGTGGGCGGCCATCTGCCCCGACCGGTTGGGGTGAGTGGAAAGAGGAGAGAAAGAAAAGAACAGCAGGCAACAAAAACAACAACAAGCAGAAAAACACTGAGCAGGTCTGTAGGGCCAGTAACTACAGTCTGGAGACATACAGCTCCAAGGAGGAGGATACCTGCAGAGGAGAACAGAGAGAGGGAGACGGAGAGGAGGAAACACAACTACAGGAGAGAGAAGACACAAAGTTAATGACATGTAATGGTAGAATTTAAATGGATAGAGGAGAAAGGAGAGGAGAGGAGCTCAGTTTATCAGTAGAGTTCCCCCCGCAGACTAACCTATAGCAGCAGAACTAATAGATGGTTCAGAGTCACCTGATCCATCTGTAACTATAAGCTTTATAAAAAAGGAAAGTTTTAAGTCTAGTCTTAAATGTAGAGAGGGTGTGTGCCTCCAGAAGCTGAACTGGGAGCTGGTTCCACAGGAGAGGAGCTTGATAGCTAAAGGCTCCCATTCTACATTTGGAAACTCTAGGAACCACAAGTAAACCTGCAGTCTGAGAACGGAGAGTTCTGCTTGGAAGATATGGAACTATGAGGTCTTTAAGATAAGATGGAGCCTGATTTTTAAGTGAATTATAAGTGAGGAGAAGAATTTTAAATTCAATTCTGGATTTTACAGGGAGCAAATGGAGAGAAGCTAACGCAGGAGAAATATGATCTCTCTTATTAATTCCAGTCAGAAGTTCAAGGATAGCAGCAGGATGTGAGACCAGGATCAGGGCTAGCAGCAGGATCACACACATGTTGACTCTCAATTTCTCATTTTTAAAAACCATTTTCTTTGACAAACCTGGCTTCCTGACAGTGACTCTAGACCAGAGATGGCTTGGACACTAAACTTGAACCTGGATTATGTCAAATCTAACACAACATTAACACCAACACATAGTTAATTGTTATTATTACATTGTTGTCATAGTACATTGTTAGCATGTTTTTAACTCTTCATTAACACTAATGCAGCATTAAGGTTTCAGATCAGACTCTGTGCCTCTGTTACCTTTTTAACTACAGTGAACTTGGTGCTAGTCAGAGTTCAATTTGAAAACCTAAGAACCGGTTTTCTTTTCCACAGGCTACAGAGCCACCATAGAGCCACGTCATTACACATGCTACATCAGTATACACGTGTCCATATGTCTATATTAGCTTTAGCCTTTAAATGGTAAATGTCCTGCACTTATACAAAGCTTTTCTACCTAACTGGTACTCAAAGCACTTTTACACTGCGTCTCATTCACCCATTCACCATTTTACAAGTAATTGTCACACACAAGCACATAAAAAATCACACTGTTTTTTATGTTTACAACATTGTAGTTAATCTTGTTGGTCACAATAGTCGAGCCTTCAGCCCCTCACACAAGCAGTTCTTGGTTCTAGACCAGCAAAGAGTTGGTTCCACTCTGGAACCAGTTTTCCTAGCAGATTATTTTAAAACAGAGAAGAGAACAGAGAGAGGGAGACGGAGAGGAGGAAACACAACTACGGGAGAGAGGAAAGACAATGAGGTAGTGTTTGAATGGATAGAGGAGAGAGGAGAGGAGCTCAGTGTATCGATAGAGGTCCCCCAGCAGACTAATATATATCAGCATAACTAAGAGATGGTTCAGAGTCACCTGATCCATCTCTAACTATAAGCTTTATGAAAAAGGAAAGTTTTAAGTCTAGTCTTAAATGTAGAGAGGGTGTCTGCCTCCAGAACCTGAACTGGAAGCTGGTTCTGCTGGGAAAATATGGAACTATGAGGTCTTGGAGATAAGATGGAGCCTGATTATTAAGTGATTTATAAGTGAGGAAAATAATTTTAAATTCAATTCTGGATTTTACAGGGAGCCAATGGAGAGAAGCTAACGTAGGAGAAATATGATCTCTCTTACTACTTCCAGTCAGAACTCTGGCTGCAGCATTTTGGATTAACTGGAGGCTTTTTAATGAGTTATTGGGGCAAACTATTAATAATGAATTACAATAGTCCAGTCTGGAAGTAACAAATGCATGGACTAGTTTTTCAGCATCACTTTGGGACAGGATGCTCCTAATTTTAATTTTAATGTTTCTCAGGTGAAAAAAGGCAGTTTTAGAGATGTCTTCGATGTATGAAGTGAAGGAGATATCCTGATCAAAGATAACTCCGAGATTTCTTACAGTATTACTTGAGGCCAGTGTTACATCATCTAGGGTAAGAATATGATTGAGGTTAGCTTCAGCCACTTAGCATCACAGTTGAATTGACTGATTGATGACTGGTTGTCAGGAACACTGTCTCTTGTCCAGTCGATCCCTGTCTGAGTTGTTTTCATGAGAACGGGTTTACGTTTGTTTTATTTTACTTTAGGGTAATGCATAATGTCAGAATTAGATTAGGTCATTTTACATTTCAGAGGAAATCACAAATTCAGTAAACTAAAGAATCTGAATTTCGTGAGTCACTTTCAGGCAAAATTGCAATTTTACAAAAACATCATTAAAATACAATAAATATGTTTTACAAGAATCATAAAAGTGGTGATTTTACAACAAAGACATTGTAGAAAAGATTTTAAAGAGTTCTAGTTTCAATACAGGAAAGTGAAATTTATTTGGTTTTGTTTTTTCCCAATATGTAGAATATTTACTTGATTTGGAAAAATTGTGTTGCGAATTTTTCATGAAAATGTTGAGATGTGAAAACTGTATGTTGCAACCCTGTTACTGCAGTGAAGATGTGACACTGTACAACTCTATAAGCATCAGCTGATGATGATTCGATTATCACAATGTTTGATTTAATATTTGTATCTTTTATTATTTATAGTTTTAATTTGAACATGTTTCAGGGCCCTCCAGGCTTCCATACTCCTCCACACCTCTCAGCAAGTCTGGGCTTTCATCTCAGGGGTCATGGTCATCCTCGTCTCCTCAGTCCCTCCCCAATCAGAGGAGCCAGGTTGGGGCCATCTCTCCTGTACACCTACACACCACTCGACCTTCTGCCCCCCCAACATCTGCCTTAAAGCTTGCAGCTGCTGCCAGCTGTGACCGAGTGCACAAAGTCTCCACCACCAGGTGAACACACACTCGTCCAGGGGAACACCACGGTAGGCATGGGCCGGTTTACCCCTTTGGTGAGAGCTGTTGCTCAGCTGATGGCACAGAGGTGAACTGCAGAACTTTTACCGTCAAAATAAATGAATTCAGCTGTAGCAGACAGACGTCATCTGATACAAACAACATGCTTGTTGGGAGGGGGCGATACTAAAAATATGATGCCTCATCTACAGGAGCAAATTAAGGGCAACGCTGTCTTGAAATGAACATCTACCCCCCAATTACTAGAGTCGGTGTGTCTAATATTGGTGGAAATATAATATAAATGCTAAAGGATTTGTAACTGAGGCTAAACAACAAGCTACCATCACCTAGTTACATTCCATTAATGGTTAATCCAGATTACATATATTATTATTAATCAGACACACTTTCTCACTGTCATTACAGATACTGCAGTTCCTCAAAACTGTGATATCATATAGATATATAAAAAAGACAGTCACACAAAAACTCTACTTCCTTACAGTAATTACAGTAAATTTAACTTGCTATGTCCAGCCGACTTAGTTGCTTCTCGTCGCCTTTGTCGGGGCCTAAAAGCAGCAGCCAACTAGCACCTCCGTTCTGTCCCTCTTTGATAACCAGCAGGTGGAGGTACTTGTCATTCAGTGGAAGAAGATGTCGGACTGCAGATAAACCGTTAAGGATTAGGCGTTTGTTTCTACTTTCTTTCCACAGACATTTGTAGCTACTGCCAACGGAGAACACTGTGATCTTTGTGTCGACCTGGGCGCGGTTAAGGCCTTTATAGTTGTTGTCTAGTGAATGCCATGTTGGTGTGAATCTGAAAATTTGTGAAAATATGAAAATTTTACTCAGATTTCTGCAAATAAGTTGATGATGTAACTATGATTTTTTTTTTATGTCATGAGTGAGTGATATCATAACTGATTTTCTGTTTTTCCTCAGAGACTCGACTGAACCGGAGAGACTCTTGAATGGACTGTCAGAGACCACACTACCCATGGAGGTCACATAGCCCCTGGTGCTCCTCCTTCCATCAGCCCCTGCTCCTCCTCAGTGACGGGTGAATGTGACACACCGCGACCTCCAGAAGAATCGGAACATTTTGCTCAGTGTGAATATTCTCGTTATTATTGTCGTTGTTGTAATAATTAATTGTACAGTTTGTAAATGTCTCTGGTGTAAAATAGGTTTTGTTTCATCATGTGACTGCAGCATCACCTCTGAATGGTCCACAATAAGTTGGTATCCTTGCTCTGATTGGTTATTTATTCCTCATGTTTACATTTTGTATTTTTTCACAGATTGAGTTTGACAGGTTGAGTCTCTCTGAATCTGGATCAGGATTTAGTTTTAATATTTTAAATGATTCTGATGATTGAAAGCAGTTAAAATAAAAATATGCAGCGTGAAAACAGATGTGATCTGCAGCTGGAACAAACATTTTTATATTTTTAAATGTGAGACAGGTGAACCGAGGGTTGTTGTTGTCGTCTTCATCGTGTAGAGAAGAAGAAGCTGGTTCCCTCTGTTTGTGCTTCAGAAAAATAAAACCACATGGACTGTTACACTTTGTTTTCATTGGTTCTGTTGACTTCATGTTAAATCAGTCTGGAAACACTAAACACACACTAAACATGGAAGAAACACATTGAGTAACCGATACAACAGTCGATCATTGTTAAAAAGTAGAAAATTAACTTGCAGCTCAGCAACAGCAGAAGGTCTGGGTGCTGCTTAGAACAGGGCATTGCTATTTCTTAGCAATGAAAGTAATTATCACTCCTTTATACATGTATAGTCTCAGACATGTTTGGTAAAGGAAAATGTCTAATTGTTGAGAGTCTGTTGGTTAATGAAAAATGTTTGATCGATCTATTTAAATGATCTTATGCATTCTCGTGTTGTTTGAATTCTACCGTACTAATGTGACATCGCATCACCAAATTCCTACAACAGTAGGCAAAAATAAAATTCAATAAAAAAAAATAGTGAAATGTTAAGAAAGCTGAAAATAAATTCAGCTTGCTCAGGATTACTGAGTACTGCATTAGAAGTCCTAATGCAGAGAGGTGTGTGTGTAATTGTTTTGTAGTATCTGTTTGTCATTTACAGCTGATTTAATCAAGATAAGTGCAGATTGTCTGGAAACGTGCACTGCTCAAATAACGAAATTAACACTTTTTAATCAGAGTTTATATTAATAATCTGGTCAGTTGAGTAGCAGAGGGGGTTGTTAATCAGTTTCAGCTGCTTTGGTGTTTATTAAATTAACAACAGGTGTCACTAACCCTCTGACCACTAACCCACAAGCAGCAAGTTAAGGCCTGGCAAATTATCTCCAGGTAGGAAACTGCAAATGAGATGATGTTCATGGGTTAATGACTGCAAAGGATTTTTCTTACAGTTCTATTATTTATGAAATGAGACAATGAAAGTGTCTGAACGGTTAATTACAGTTTTGTCAAACCAATTCCAAAAAACATCTCTTTGTTTTGTCATTCTTGGTCCTAACTACTGAGCAGTTTGTAAAAATCAAATCTGCAACATAAAATACTGATCAATAACTAATGATCCATAAATGTTCCTCCGCTTCATCAGTACTTGTGGTACTTTAACTGTGATATGAGTACTTGCACTGCGGTAAAGATCACAGTAAAGCAGGTTTTCGGTATTTATCTGTTGCTCGGTTCCCATCAAGGACTCCATGTCCCAGAATGCGCCGCGGCTCGCTCGGTGGTCCAGAGTGGACCTGTGTGAGGTGGGAGTGTTCAGTCAGCATCAACCGGAGACCAGGTCTACCTACCGCAGCCCCCGACGGTGGACTAGGGTTTTTTCTGTGCGGTGGATGAGGACATCTCTCGGTCTAGTCTTTGTGGATCTGGACCGTGTAGATTTGCACCGCGGCTTCCTGTGGCTCGTTTGTGTTGACTTGTGTCTGTGGCATTTACCGGACGGTGTCGGCGATGGACGCGGCGGAGTGCGGGGTGTGCGGGGTGAAGGTGATGTGTCGCTTCAGGCCGCTGAACAACGCGGAGCGGAGCCGCGGAGACAAAGAGATCCCGAAGTTTAACGGAGAGGACACGGTGGTGGTGGCGGTGAGTGTTATAGCAGTGAGACCGGGACTCACCGGGTCCCGGCGTCACACCCTCCGTCCGTCTGCAGCAACAATAGAAACGAAAACAGCCGCTGTAGGTCGATTAATCGACGATCGGAGATTCTGCTGAACAGTTGTGTTGTTAACAAACTAAGCTCACGGTTTCATACTATGTACATGAGAATTAAAGGATTCAATCTCTGACAGTAATGAATTCATGTGAAAATCTGTAGACCACAGCATGAAGTTAGTGTTTCCTTCTCCTCAGGATCATCACTGAGTTTACAGCAGAACACTGAACATCACATCACATCACATCACATCACATCACATCACATCATCATAACAATCATGATAATGAGCTCGTTGTTGGATCCAGTTTGCAGTCAGAATAAGAATCTTAACGAGGTTCAGCACAAAAGTTCCAAACTGATTAAAGTTACTGAAGGGACCAGAACTCAGTTCTTCTACTGTCATGTTAAAGGAGAAACACAACAGGGGGATGGAAATGGGAAATATTCTGTATCCATGGCAACAGGTCGTATGACTGACAGCAGAGGGGCAACATACGGCTCTCAGCCCAGATCTGGCCCTGTCAAAATAGGTGAATTTTGTTCATTAGTGCAGGTTCTTTTAGGACTTTTATTTTGAAGTAGACACCATCCAGGTTCAAAAGATTCCGTTTTCGATGGAATAATCACGTTCGGCCAACATTTTAATAACCAAGAGTTTGTTTCTGCTGAACATCAAAACAAAACTGAAAACGTGATGATTCAGATCTTTTTAACTAAGACAATAAATAGTCAATAATAGATCTGATCAAATTCTGTTGTTTCATAAACAAGTGAACAGACTGAGGAAGGAAGAGAGTGTGTCCTGCATCTCTCAGCAGCAATCATCTTTCTTTCGTCTGATTGGTTCAGTCATCTCCCTGTGGAATGCAGTTACCGTGGCGACAGGCGTCTTATTGAAACAGACCTTCTTGAATTAGTTTAAGTGCAGCATCAGAGACACTGACGACTGAGTCAGCAACAAGTCTGTTCATAGCCACCTGAGAGTCACGTGAACGTGAGCTTCACCATGTAGCATCTGGAGTTTCAGTCCCACTCGAACACTAAATGAACTAGTAACAAAATCATTTTAAATTAACAAAAAAAGTGTACATCAAATTGTCACACAGCTCTTCAATCCACATGTGAATACAGCCAGTAGACATCTTAGATTTCAGCCATGGCAAGTATTAAAGCTGCCCAGTCCCACAATGGGCCAGAATAGAGCCAGGGGCAAAACAGACCAAGCACTTAACAAAAGGAAAAAAAATAGTCCGCCCTCACAAGACGCACTGCCAGGTCTTTTTGTCTACTGATTAACTACATTTAGTCATTTATCAGACGCTTTTATCCAAAGTGACTTACAAGTGACACATGATGCAAAAAATCCAAGTCACAGAGAATCAAGTGCTGTAGGAAGAAATGTTTTCTTAAGGAAAACGTTGGTTACGTATTGTAACCCCAGCTTCTATGAGTATAGGCGTAACCCTCTAAGAGCTGTCGCTATTGGGTTTATCCCCGTGCGCATGCGCAGTCGTAAAGAATTCTTTTGCACCCTGTACCAGCACTGGGCTACCTCACTCAGGTCCGCCCACAGAGTATAAAGCCCTGCGTGACCTGAGCACTGCTCCCAAAAAGCCAACTTTTACTTCAGCTGACACAGGGGGAGCCAGTGAAGCCCGCATCTTAGAGGGCTACGCCTATACTCATAGAAGCTGGGGTTACAATACGTAACCAACGTTCTATTTCGTACAGGCTTCGCCTTCTAAGAGCTGTCACTATTGGGGTAAGGAGGAGGATGTAAAAAACAGATTAAGACAACACAGCCCTCTGCAATCACGTCCTGTCCAACACAGGCGGCGTCATTCATAAGAGACTGTTGTCCTGGAGAGCAGCGCCGAGAGCTCCACGCTCGAGCAGGGCTGTAAACATCCTGTGCAGAGGCAGTGTCAAAAGCACCCATTCTCATAGAGAATCAACACACATCAGAAAAACACATGTTGGCAGGATGTGCTATGTGGATGTCCTTATTCACACAAAAACCACGTCATGACAGCATGTGTCCGAGCAGTGTGCGCTCTGTACCGACATAGCTCCACTGGTCATCATGCACGCTCATCACAGAATGACATAAGGAGGATACTGACGTATCCCGCAGGTAGAAACGTATAAAAGGGCACGGGGATGCCCACGATTCCGCTGTACAAATATCCTCCACCGACATGCCCTTGAAAAGAGAAGCGCACATACAGTGAGGAACAGAAGTATTTGAACACCCTGCATTTTTGCAAGTTCTTCCACTTAGAAATTATGGAGGGGTCAGAAATTCACTTTGTAGGTGCATTTTTCTTCTCTGTAGTTTCTGTGGGTAACCGTTTGGCTGCTGTGGTGGCGGTGGTGTATTGTAATATTTGTTACCTGAGTTCCAGAGGCTTTTATTTAGACAGTGTTTCCTGTGTTACAGGGGAAGCCATACGTGTTTGACCGTGTGTTTCCCACAAACACAGAACAAGTTCAGGTGTACGACACTTGTGCCAAGCAGATCGTCACAGGTTAGTTCACCTCAGTGTCAACCCTTATTTTGCGCTGTATAAATATAAATATCTTTGAATGATCCACAGTGGCAAGAAAAAGTATGTGAACGTTTTGGAGTTTCACGGTTTTCTGCATTAATTTCTAATAAAATGTGATTTGATTTTCATATAAGTCAAGAGTATTAACAAATATAATGTGTTCAAAATAACACAAACAAAATTCTGATCTTTCATGTCTGAATAACCATAAAATCACTGTGGATCAGACCTGCACATTGTTCAGTAGGAATTTTAGCCCATTATTCCTGCAGAACTGCTTTAGCTCCGTCATATTCTTTGGACATTATATTCGTCCTATTCTCATGTGTGGCTCTCTTCAAGTCTTTCCACAGCATCTCTATTGGTTTGAGGTCTGGGTTCTGACTTGACCACTCCAAAAGGTGGATTTTATTTTTCTGGAGCCATTCTGTTGTCCGTTTTGGGTCATTGTTCTGTAGCATCACCCAACTTCTACAGAGTTTCAGCTGATGTACAGACATTCTCACATTATGCTGAAGATTTTTTTGATACACTTGGGAATTCATCTTTCCCTCAATCACTGCAAGCTGACCATAATTTACAATTAAGATAATGTTTTCACAATGATATACAGTGACCTTTTTTTACACCAGATGTAGTGCTGTGTGTTCTTTCCAAATAATTCATTCTTAGTTTCATCAGTCCAGAAAACATTTTTCCCAATACTGCTGTGGAGTGTCAGTGTGCTCTTTGGCAAACTTCGGCATTCAGCAATATTCTTTTTAGTAAGCAGCAGCTTCATACACGGTGTCCTGCCATAGACACCCTGCTTGTTCAAATGTTTGTCTGTCACTCTGGGTTGTTTCCTTACCTCATTAATGAGTGTTTGTTGAGCCCTTGCAGTCATTTTGACTTTTATCAGTGAAAGTAGCCTTTTTGAGGTCATTATTCCAGGCTCACATACTTTTTCCACTACCACTAATATTTTTTATGGTTGTCCTCAAAAAAGACATGAAAGATCACAATTTTTCAGAAGTGCAAAACATCCCCACCTCCACAGAAGCCTAATTGAAGGAAGACGGACATCTCAAGACAGTTTGTTTTAGAAAACAAAACAAACATGTTGGACAGAGAAGGCGAGAGGTTTGAGAGATGGGTGAGGGAGGCCCTGCATGTGTAAATCAAGACCCCCTCATTCAACAGAGGTGGAGGACTTAGACACAACCTGTGTTCAATTTATCATGCTGCCCTTTCATCCATCCCCAAAAAGATCATGACCAGTTCACACCTGAACTAGGTTGGACACACTTAATGACCTATTTTAGGTGTTAAGAGGGGGTGGGCAGAGGTGTGACTAGTGCATCTTTTCACAACCTCCCCTTCCAAACCTAGAGCATAAATTAGTGTCTCCAACCAACTATCTTCAGACTGAAGAAGCTACTTGATGAGTAGAGAAATGTTTCAACTTAATAAGAAGGAAGTCCAGTTGCCATGAAGTGTAGGAACAACTATGTGTTGTTTGTTGTGTTGTATATTGTGTCGTGTGTATGTTGTGTGTTAGAAAAACATGTACACAATTAACATATTTTTTATATGTTCTTTGTTTCAGACGTGTTGGGAGGATACAATGGGACGATTTTTGCTTACGGTCAGACATCATCAGGAAAGACTCACACCATGGAGGTCTGATTCACTTTTAGATTTCATTTTGATGAACTTGTATCTGAGTGTGTTGGTGCGTTCAGTGTCATGCTTTCATGTTTGAATTGTTTCTTTTTCAGGGAAACCTGCATGACCCTCGTCTGATGGGCATCATTCCTCGAATCGCCCGAGACATTTTCGACCACATTTACTCGATGGATGAAAACCTGGAGTTTCACATCAAGGTCTGAGTCAGTTTATAAAGAGTTATATCTGATCCTGACAGAAACCAGCGATGCGTTCAGTGACTCATCTGTTCTCCATATGGTCGTTGATCGCCTGCTGGCTTTTAGCATTTTTTTCTTCCCTTGTATCACAGTAAACACATTATATCATATTATTATAACATATTCTACTATTATTATTATTAGTAGTAGTAGTAGATTTGACAAATAAACTGTTGTATTTAGGTTTATAAAAAATAAAGTTTGACATGTTTTTTAAGTCAGATTTTCATGTTTTATTAATGGTTTTATTTATCCTATTTGAATAATTATAAATATAACACTTATCCTGTTGATGTTTTTATATATTTTCAATAATAATATCAAAATTACAACTATATTAAATGTACAACTGTTGTTTATAACTGACATATTTCATCAGTCATGCTGAAACTTCATAATTTAATAAAATTCTATTTAAAATACATATAAAAATCATTTTTTAATAATTTGTCCTAAAATATGAAGATTATACATATTTTGACAGATCCTGTATAGTTCAACTTAGCTTATCTTTAAGTTGAGTCATGACAACTAATTACACAAAACTACTTATCCAAGTAGCCTCACCTGGAAAACGCTTCTCTGCCATTTTCTCCATAGCTTGTGAAAGCATTTTGTATCACAGTATTTTTAGTGATGTATAGTTTTGCTGTGTGTTGCATGTTGATGCCATGGAAACTCTGTCTCTCCGTTTCTGCAGGTCTCTTATTTTGAAATTTATCTGGACAAAATCAGAGACTTACTTGATGGTGAGGATATATATGCACAATATTTGAATACAGTATTAAAACTTATGAGTTTTGGTCCAGAAGTGAACTGTGCACATTTCTTTATTTTTCAGTGTCAAAGACGAACTTGGCCGTTCATGAAGACAAAAACAGAGTTCCCTTTGTTAAGGTACCAGATCTTTAATATGTTAATTATGTTGACGTGGCTATGCTGTATCAGTATATAAAGTATCTACAGTATCAATATCTTAAATATCACATTTTTAGTCCTGCAGTATCAGCAGTATCAGTACTGTGTGTTTTGTGTCAGGGCTGTACGGAGCGCTTTGTTTCAAGTCCTGAGGAAGTCATGGACGTCATTGATGAGGGTAAAGCAAACAGACATGTCGCTGTCACCAGTAAGTCTCTAAATGTACCACTGATACTACTGTGCTACTTCTGAAACTGTAATACTGCATTTTGCTCTCAGAAAGTAGTTGTTAGTTTCTTTGGTGTCCAGAAGAATAATACTGCTTCTGCTGTCGCTTCTACTACATCTGTACTATTAATGAGTTTTCTGTATTGATGTTATTTTGCATTTTTGTTTCTGTGGATCTTTTCTTTCCTTTTGAATTGAGAGCAGCTGGAACAAGCTTTTGAATCTTGAGTTGCTATTGTTAATACTACTCAATCAATAATATTTCAACAGTTACTACTAGAACATTAGTTCTACTAGAGTAGTGGTATATAAGTACAAGCTATTGTTCAGAGGAAGAACCTTTTACATTGAAATGACTCCACAATATCTTCTGTGTCACCACCTGCAGGACAAACTGCATTTTAGTTCTACTCTGGTTCAGACAACAACAGATCAGTCACTGATTGTTCTTTTGTGGCTGTAATGAGTGCTCCATCCTCTAGAGGATGTTACACTTGTGCACTGACTCCTTTTCTATTTGATTGTCATCGTTTTTCCTGTGTTCTCCCTGCAGACATGAACGAGCACAGCTCTCGCTCTCACAGCATTTTTCTGATCAACATCAAGCAGGAGAATGTGGAGACTGAGCTGAAGCTGTCGGGGAAACTGTACCTGGTCGACCTAGCAGGGAGTGAAAAGGTCACAGTGCTCTATCAGTCTTTTAGTTATCTAATGCACTAATGCACTATCTAATAATCTGTTGCATCTTAACACTACAGTTATTGTGGTATTACTGTGGTTATTTTAACTGGTTTCCAACAACAATCTCTGCCATCATACCACCACAGTTTTCAATAGATCGTTATCATTGACTACTTGCATGTCTCAGCTATAAAAAGCACACAAGTCTAACACACGCCTAACTTAGGTCTCTTTGATCTTGCTGTTGACCTGGCCATTACTGTAGGTTGATTGTGCCATAATATTCGTGTTTAGGTTCTTTACTTTGCTTGGATGTGGGGAGGTAAACGCATTTTGTGTTAGTGTTTGTCAAGCTGCCTGTAACAGAGTGGGTCAGAGTGCATTTTATTGCCCTCTAAGGCTGTGGTTGGCAGCTATCCTACCTCTTTTTTCTATCTTAGGGTTTCCCAAGCATCCTTCCATTTGGTGTGGCTGGCTCACTGGCTATATTATAATAATACATTTATTTATAGAACACTTTTCTGAAACATATAGTGCTGTGCAAAAGTCTTAGGTACCATTACATTTTTCTTTGGTTTGGCAGTGCTATTATAACTATATATATATATTTATATTGTAGTCACTTGATTAGAATACAGCTAGTGTACACAGGAAATATGTTCACAGTGATAAAAAACACAAACATATCAGAATAAACATTTTTGTTTTAACATTATGTGGCTAAAGTGACAAATAATAAGTAACCTCTGTAGAGGAATCTGGAAAGGACAAAAACAGAAGTAGAAGATCTGATGAGAAGTTTCCCAGAGTTTCTTCTTTGAGAGATCAGAAGTCCAGCAAAGACTTGGTTCAGCATCTGGCAGCTTCATGTAGATGCCAAGTTGGTCCTTCCACAGCCTAAAGAAGCTGGACCAGAAATGTTTTTGTGGAAATACAAAAGCCAAGAAACCACTTTTTGTAAAAAAAAAAGAAAAAAAAAAGAGAGAAATAAATGCTGGTCATCATTCACAAAAGAACAAAGCAAAACGTGCCTAAGACTTTTGCACAGTACTGTATATTGCAAAGTCCTTATATGAACTTTCTTAAACAACTGACTGTGATAATAAAATCTCCCAACTGCTGAAGCTTTCCACTGCAGACTTTGGTTAATCCACAACTCTAATCTGGAGGTCCTTGCAGCATGGCCCTATAAAAGGTTTGTTAGGACATAAGGTGTCTTGCAGCTAACTAAAAATCTGTCCTCTCACCGGGAATTGGAAGCCATAAACACATTGCTAGATGTTCTGATCATGCGGGCGGCACTGTCAGATCCATTAATAGTAGTATCCTGACAAGTTCTGTGAGGCAAGAAAAGACTGTTTCAGATGGAAAGCCTCCTATTCAGAGATGACCTCGCATGCTCCCACTCCTCTCAGGAGGGTAACTGTATTCCTAGATTCAAAAGGGTGAGGACACAGTTCCTCCTACCAGGAAATGAAAGCCTTAAGAGCTGAAATAGAACAGCTGAAGGCATTGATGCAGGCTTCTCCTGCTCTGCCCACCCATATTTTTGTAGGATCTTGAGTGTGTGTTTAGCCCCAGATCCGATCCATCTCCTGAGCTTTCAAGCCAGGTAGCCGAACCAGCTAACATGCAGGCTTAGGATGAGTCACACCTAACTCTAACCCTAATCCTAACACTGCCCCTAGTCCTAGTATTATTTTAGGCACATTATATTTGTTAATACTCTTCACTTAGATGAAGATCAGATCACATTTTATGACAAATTGTGGGTGAGCTACCTGCCTTAGATGTAAAGCAGTCAGCACTGATGTTACAGTGTGTCCAAGTGTGTTTTGTCACTAAATGTCCTATTGCCAAGCTATGGCAGTGAGTCTAGGCATACGGATGGACCAACATGTTGTGTCCAATTATATCACTATGCCTCTACATCGACGCAACACAGAGTTTCAGGTGTGCTGAAATCCTAAAAACATTTAAAGCAGATACGTCTATGTCTAAGAAGCACAGAAACAGTTTATGAATAAACATGAATGAAGTAAAAAAGGCAAAGACCCATTTCAGGGCTGGGGGGGTGGTTGCTTTGTAGGAACGACGTGACACAGAAAGTACATGATGGAAATTACAGTGTTTTGTTTACAGCACATCGAAGTAAAGTCCGTTACATGATATGTTATGTATATAACTCCGGTTTCCTGAATGAGAGAAGTGTGAACCAACAAGAGAAAGGTAAATATCTTCTGTACTTTCTGGTGTGGTGCTGAGCAGACCAACCAATAATATCTAACAACACACAAGCTTGACCTGAACCTTTCCCCCCCCTTTCAAATGTCGTTCTTGAGCCTGACATTGATGATGATGATGATGATGATGATGATGCTGTTAATAATGATGTTCAGGTGAGTAAGACCGGAGCAGAAGGCGCTGTGTTGGATGAAGCCAAGAACATCAACAAGTCTCTGTCTGCTCTGGGAAATGTCATTGCTGCTCTAAGTGAAGGAACGGTGAGTTTTCATATCTTTACTTTACCAAAAATAAAAAAATAAAAAAATAATTAATTGAATAAATGTTGTTTTATAGTGACACCTGTTAGCTGCAGATACAGCAGCTCCATTCTTTGTGTTGTTAAGTTGTTGTTGGCTGTCTTCAGTTGATACATGCTGTGTGTTTTCGTGAGGTGATGAAAGATGTGCATTATTGGGGTCTTTCTGATCGCTGCATTTGTTTTTAAACCTGTGTCTGGTGGCACAGGCTAAAATGGAAACCGCATTGTATACACACAGCAACAACTGGCTTGATTATTAGGTAATAGCCCAGGCACAAAGCAGGCCTGGCCACTAGAGGGAGACCTGAAATCCACCAGGAGCTGAGGAGGTGGAGATACAGAGCTGCAGTGAAGATGCGAAAACAGACCACAAGTATCGCCCAATAAAAGAATCAACTCCTCATGGGCTGACATTATGTTTCGTTATTTGCCTTCTTGTTTCCAAGTTGAAAAAAAATCCAGCGTCGACATATGGGTTAGGGTTAGTGATATTCATTTTTGATATTGTGTGTGATCATATCTTATTTGTTGTATGTAGAAAACCCACGTCCCATACAGAGACAGTAAGATGACCCGGATCCTGCAAGACTCTCTGGGAGGAAACTGTCGAACCACCATTATCATCTGCTGCTCGCCATCCATTTACAACGAGGCAGAAACCAAGTCCACTCTAATGTTTGGACAGAGGTGCAGAAACACACAACAAAATAAAAGAACCCTACTAGTTATCAGCTATACCTGATGATCACATTGTCTGTTAGCCAAACAGATTATTGTGATAAACTTTTTGCTGATGTGGAAAGTTTTTAGACTTCATTTACAGACTGAACTGACTGACCTGAATCCCGCAGGAGGTCTGAGTAAATGTTAAAACCACTTCTGTATTGTGATTGCAGAGCTAAAACCATAAAGAACACAGTGTCTGTGAACCTGGAGCTGACTGCTGAGGAGTGGAAAAAGAAGTATGAGAAGGAGAAAGAGAAGAACAGGAGTCTGAACATAATGATGCAGAAAATGGAGAATGAGCTGAAACGCTGGAGGAAAGGTAAACTTGTAGAATACAAAGCCTTTAAAGAGCATTATATCAGATGCTGAAAAGGTCAGATCATGACAAAGTCAGATCTGGTTCATATTGGTGAAATTGTAGTCTTCTGAATTAATCCTCTTATAAGACTTCACAGTGGTCCCACTGAAATGAAGGGCAGCATTTCTCACGCACCTAAAAAACCACTTCACCAACATTAAAGACGGATTTGGGTTTAAGCTCAAATGTGGATATAAGATAGACGTTCAGAATTTCAGTTTTTATTTATCTGTTCACCTCGATACATTAAACACAGAGAACCATGTGATTTTTGAAGAGTAAAAGTATTGTATCAGATCATTTTAAAGTAAATCAGGTCAATAAATATTAATATATGTCCTTTTTTCTAATAACTGCTATGAGAAGTTTAGTTTTGAGGACCCAGGAAGGTCAGGAAAGTTGATCTGTAGCAGTGATCTGCAAAAGAGAGCCAGGTGAGTGATGACCGCAATACTGCAACTGAGGGAATGATTATCTGAATGTGTTCACTTATGATTAGTGTTATGGGGGTAGAGCAGTCGTCTATAAACCCCAGGGTTACTGGTTTGATTCCTGGTTCCTCCTGGCTATATGTAGAGGTGGACAAGACAGCGACACCTCACAGTAGCGTCGTAACATAGCATTAAATAAAGCTACTATCGGAAAGGACTGTATCTCCCGGTACCTTCATAAAGATTCATCAATTTGAATGTGGAAGTGGTTTGTGATTGGCATTTCTCACATTTACCTAAGAAGCTTTTACAGAGTTCAGTCAGAATTGACAGCAAATGCAGTGTCCAAAAATCAAATAAAAACCGGCTAATTGTATCTATACTGTACATCAGTTCAGTTCATAGAGTTCAATCTTTCTTCAGGTGAGTGTGTACCTGTAGAAGAGCAGCTCAGCAGCAGGAACAAGAAGAGCAGCAGTGAGATGACAGCAGTGATGGACAGCTTGGCCCCACCCCCCATACCTCTGTCTGATGAGGAGAAGACACAGTATGAGACACTGATTACCGAGCTGTACCAGCAGCTGGATGACAAGGTGAGCTTTCCCTGTACCTGCATATGGTCAACCAAATGAGTCTCAACCCGACCAACTCAGACCTGATGTTCGTGTTCATACCTGTAAAACATTAGAACATCGGATTTGTGTTTCAGGATGATGAGATCAACCAACACAGTCAGACTGTTGAGAAACTGAAACAGCAGTTGATCGATCAAGATGAGGT
Source organism: Anabas testudineus (assembly GCF_900324465.2). Taxonomy (NCBI): domain Eukaryota; kingdom Metazoa; phylum Chordata; class Actinopteri; order Anabantiformes; family Anabantidae; genus Anabas; species Anabas testudineus. Next base: position 54,523 of record NC_046629.1, on the reverse strand, counting down.
AGGACTGATCTGTGTTTTGCAGCCTCTGCTGTGAATAGAGAGACTGTCCAGTGAATCCATCCATCTATTAATCTCCTCTCCACCTGTTCATTTCCCCTCCACCTGTCCAGCTGCTAGTGTCCAGCCGTCAGGACTACGAGCATCTGCAGGGGGAGCTGACCCAGATGCAGAGAGACAATGATTCAGCCAAAGAAGAAGTGAAGGAGGTGCTGCAGGCGCTGGAGGAGCTCGCTGTCAACTATGACCACAAGAGCCAGGAGGCAGAGAACAAGAATCGCTGCAATGAGCAGCTGAATGAGGAGCTGGCACACAAAACTGTGAGTCCACAAACAGAAACACGCGTCAGGATGGTAGAGGTTAAAATATCTGTAGACCATAGAAACTTAACCAGACTGAGTACTGACCCCCATGTCACAGAATAGTCAGTGGTGGTTACAGAACAGCTGACTAAGCAGCTTTTCTTATTCTTTACCTTTGTTCCAGGTGAGTCTAGAGGCGGTCCACAGGGAGCTGTCTTCTCTGCAGGAACTTAGCTCTCATCATAAAAAAAGGTCTGCAGAGATCATCAGTCTGTTGCTCAGAGACCTCAGTGACATCGGCAGCATCCTCGGAACCACTGACCTGAAAGCAGTAAGGCTCCAACTCTTCTTCTATTGACAATAACATTCAATCATTTATCAGACACTTTTATCCAAAGAGAATTACTAGCTAAGCAAGTTTCCACCTTTTATTTTTGTAAAAACTTAAAATGAAAAATCTAAATCACAGCTCTGTTAGTGTATAAAATCACTGTACATATTGACTGACGACTTCTTTTGCCTGTTCAGATGACGGAGACAAGTGGTGCGATGGAGGAGGAATTCACCACAGCTCGTCTCTACTTAAGTAAGATGAAGTCTGAGGTTAAGTCTCTGGTGAACCGCAGCAAACAACTAGAGGTTAACCTGACACAGAACAACGGCAGGATGGAGGTCAACGAGAAAGAGCTCAATAGCTGTCAACTGCTCGTCTCACAGGTAAAGATATCAAAAGACATCAACATTTTAAGGTCAGAACAAGAAATAGGGCTGATGACTGAAAGTTCTCACAGTGACTTAGATTGGTTCGACATTTAGGACCAGAATTCAGTTCAGTTTAATTCAATTGAATTTTATTTGTATTGCGCCAAATGACAACAGAAGTAATCTCAAGGCACTTTACAGTGTTTAAGATCTTACAAAATATAACTGTATACAGAATTATATAGAAAACCCAACAATCCCATTTAATCTTTGCCTAATACTAATATAGGCAACAATGGAGAGGAAAAACTCCCTTTAGAGGAAGAAACCTCCAGTAGAACCAGGCTCAGGTTGGGCGGCCATCTGCCTCGACTGGTTGGGGTGAGTGAAAAGAGGAGAGAGAAAAGAACAGCAGGCAACAAAAAACAACAACAAGCAGAAAAACACTGGACAGGTTGGTAGGACCAGTAACTACAGTCTGGAGATATACAGCTCCAAGGAGGAGGATACCTGCAGAGGAGAACAGAGAGAGGGAGACAGAGAGGAGGAAACACAACTACGGGAGAGAGGAAAGATAATGATATGTAATGGTGGTGTTTGAATGGATAGAGGAGAAAGGAGAGAGGAGAGGAGCTCAGTTTATCAGTAGAGGTCCCCCAGCAGACTAACCTATATCAGCATAACTAAGAGATGGTTCAGAGTCACCTGATCCATCTCTAACTATAAGATTTATAAAAAAGGAAAGTTTTAAGTCTAGTCTTAAGTGTAGAGAGGGTGTCTGCCTCCAGAACCTGAACTGGGAGCTGGTTCTGCTGGGAAAATATGGAACTATGAGGTCTTTAAGATAATATGATTATTAAAGTGATTTATATGTGAGGAGAAGAATTTAAAAATTCAATTCTGGATTTTACAGGGAGCCAATGGAGAGAAGCTAACGTAGGAGAAATATGATCTCTCTTGCTAATTCCAGTCAGACTTCTGGCTGCAGCATTTTGGATTAACTGGAGGCTTTTTAAGGAGTTATAGGGACAAACTATTAATAATGAATTATAATAGTCCAGTCTGCATCACTTTGGGACAGGATTTGGCTCCTAATTTTACTAATGTTGGAAAAAGTCGGTTCTAGAAATTTCTTTTATGTATGGAGTAAAGACGATATGCTGGTCAAAGCTAACTCTGGGATTCCTCACTTCCTTCCTCACTTGAGGCAAATTTTATGTCATCTAGAGTAAGAATATGATTAGATATAGTGTCTCTGAGATTTTTAGGACCAAAATTAATAACATCCCGGCCTTTATGTCTTTTAAGCAACTTGAAGTTTGACTAATTGATTAGTTTCTTCTGGTTTCATAGATAGGTATAGCTGGGTATCATCTGCATAGAACTGGAATGTGTGTTTCCTAATGATATTGCCTAAGGGGGACATATATACAAACACAGAACCCTGTGGAACTCTGTAGCTAACATTTTTGTGCATGGAAGACTCATCACTAAGAAGCACAAACTGGAATCTATCTGATAGATTTGATTTAAACCAGCGTAGTGATGTTCCTTTAATCCTAATGACATGTTCCAGTCTGTGTAATAAAATGTTGTGATCTATAGTGCCGAATGCAGCACTAAGAGCCAACAAGACCAATATAGAGAGTAGTCCATTGTCTCATGCTAATAGAAGATCATTAGTGACCTTTCCCAGTGCTGTTTCTGTACTATGATGTACTCCTAAATATTGACTGGAAATCTTTATACAAGTTATTCCTGTGCAGGTGGTCACATAATTGCTTTGAAACTACCTTTTAAAGAATGTTAGCAATAAAGGGCAGATTGGATATTGGTCTATAATTTACCAAATCCCCCAAGTCCAGAGTAGGCTTATTGAGTAAACGTTTTACTGCAGGTAAAACATTTTTGAGCAGTCTAGTCGGGATGGGGTCTAAGAGACACGTTGATGGTTAATTACTGAAATAAATTCAGAATGATCCACGAGGAAGAAGCAGAATCTAGAGCTGTTGTACATGAGTTCATCCATGTCGTTTGCAAGGAGGATCTGATGATTTTTTTCCTCTAATAATTAGGATTTTATTAGTAAAGAAATTAATAAAGTCATTACTACAGAGAGTTAAGGGGATACTAGGCTCAACAGAGCCATGACTCTTTGTCAGCCTGGCTACAGTGCTGAAAGAAACTTGGGGTTGTTCTTATTTGCTTCCAATAATGAATGAATAATATGTGGTTCTAGCTTTATGGAGAACTTCTTTATATATTAATAAAACTGTCTTTCTATGCAAGATTCATCTAAATTACTGGAATGCCACCTCTTTTCCAGCTTACGTGATCGCTGCTTTAAGCTACAGATTTGTAGACTGTACCATGGAGCTAACTTCCCCTGATTCACTAGCTTCTTTTTCAGAGAGGCAACAGTATCGAGTATTGTTTGAAGTGGGCTGCAGTATTATCAACAAGATAGTTGACTTGATAGTCGACTTGTACTGGAGTAACGTTAGGATGACTGCCGTCCTCTGTGTTGGTACATGGCTCTGAAATAAAAGATGGAATCAGTTCCTTAAATTTGTCAATAGCATTTTCACATAACCATCTACTGTAGTGAATCTTATTTGTAGGTGAAGTAAAGTTTGCTACTGTCAATTCAAATGTTATTAAAAAAATGGTCAGATGAAAGAGGGTTTTGGGGAAAAACTATCAAATGATCAATTTCAACACCGTATGCCAGAATAAGATCAAGGGTGTGATTAAAACAGTGAGTGGGTTTATTTTCATTTTGGGTAAAACCAATGGAGTCTAATAGTGATTTAAATGCAGTGTTGAGGCAGTTATCATCAACATCTACATGGATATTAAAGTCACCCACTATAATGACTTTATCTGCACTAAGAACTAAATCAGATAGAAAGTCTGAGAATTCAGTTAAAAACTCAGAGTAAGGGACAGGAGGACGGTACACAATAACAAACAGGACTGGTTAAATTAAATTAATTTAATTTACTTTTGAATTTAATGAAGTGAAAAATGTTTTTGACAACACTAATTCCCGCTATATTGCCTGTTTATAGCTCCAAGCAAAATTGGCCTCTCTGAGTGACGACCTACAGAAGGTGGAGCAGAAGAAGCGTCAGCTGGAGGAGACTCAGGATGCTCTGCTGGAGGAAGTTGCCAAACTCCGCGCTCAAGGTGAGTGTCAATATGTTTACAAGAAAGGTGACTCTCTGATTCTATCAAAAAATTAAAAAGTTGAGAAAAAGTTCTCCATATATATTATGAAAAAAGATTCCCTAGTTGCCCCTGTGAGCAGTCTTTTTTCCTTCAAGCTCAGGTCCTCTAACAGGGTCTGTATCTGGAAGTCCCACAGGATCGTGGCTTGGTCATTCTCAAACACCTTTGGAGGTGGATCTCATTTTGGCCTTGGGACTTCCAGCCTATACTTGGCACAGATGTGCCTGTACACTATGCCAGCCACTTGGTTATGGCGTTCCATGTATGCCCTGCCTGCTAGCATCTTGCACACTGTTATGTGCTGGATTGTTTCAGGGGCATCTATGCACAGCCTGCACCTAGGGTCTTCCCTGATGTGGTAGACCTTAGCTTCTATTGATCTTGTACTTAGAGCTCATTCCTCTGCTGCCACGATTAGAGCCTTTGTGTTGTCCTTCAGTCCAGCTTTGTACAGTTACTGGCAGGATTTTTCAATATCAGTCAGTCACTTCTTCTAGCCCTCCATGCATTGCATGGAGCTTCCTTGTCATAATGTTACTGTCTTTGATCTAGTTTTTTGGCCAGCTCGTTATGTCAGGCTTTCTGCAGGTATTTTTTAGTTGCTGCTTCCTGTGGATCAGTGAATTGATGTCTCGTTCACTCCTGGCATACAGCCTGATGTCCTTGTCCATTTAGAGGAGGTGGCTGATTTTGGCTCCATTTTGTATTCAGTATCTGTAACCAGTCTCGTCCATGAACTAGCTGAGTAGGTTCAGGCCTATATCCATCCCGGGATCTATGTGTGAGGCATGGAGTCATAAGCTTTCTTGTGGTCAATCCAGGCAGTGCACAGGTAGGCATGTCTGGTCTTGTATTCTCAAGTGACTGCTCAGTCTACCAGTAGCTGGTGTTTTGTTTCTGTGATTCTAGACAGGACATTGGTATTCTTGGCTTCCATGTTGTGCATAGGCAGCTTATTTGGCATTAGTTTGATGGGACTGTTCCCTTCTGGGTGTCCTTCATTTAAGATTCAAAACTTTATTAATCCCAGAGGGAAATAGTTTTGCCTCATTACAGTTGTTCTCAACACAGACAGAAAGAAAGGGAACCACAACCAGGAAAGATCCCCACCAACATAAATACACAATAATGTCCAAACAGAAAACTCAGTGTATGTACAAAATATGTAAAATAGAATGAAATAAAAAATGGGTCAATATTTATAGTCCATGGTGGAATGACAGCAATTATAAGACATACATTTTCACTTCCCACCTCCTGTGGTTCTCTTTGGACTAAATGTTAATAAGTTTTTGGCTGAACGTGCCCCTCTGTCCAGCCAACACACTGTGCAGTGGGTGGGAGGAATTGTCCAGTATCCTCCTCTCACCTATAACAAGTAGAGGGTCCAGCTCCATCCCCAGAACAGAGCCAGCCATCCTAACCTTCATGTTGCCGCCCCAGCAGACCACAGCATAAAAGATGACACTGGAACCACAGACTCATAAAATATCTGCTGCATGGTGCTGCAGACATTGAAGGACCTGAGTCTCCTCAGAAAGTACATCCGGCACTGAGCTTTTTTGTACAGTGCTGATGAGTTTTTCGTCCAGTCCAGTTTGTTGTCCAAGTACACTCCCAGGTATTTGTACTGATCTCCACCTCCTCCCCCTGTATAAAGAGAGGGGTGGCAGGACTCCCAGATTACCTGAAGTCTGAGAAGTACAGGGCGAAGAGGAATGGACACAGAACTGTCCCCTGTGGAGCACCTGTGCTACAGACAACAGTGTCAGACACACAGTTCTGCAGGAAGACGTACTGTGGACGGTTAGTGAGGTAGTCCATGATCCAGGAAATCAGGGGAGTGTTAACCTGAATGTTTTTTAATTTGTCTCCCAGCAGTGCAGGCCGGATGGTGTTGAATGCACTGGAAATCAAAACAAATTAGCCTCACTAAGCCTGGGCTTAGTGACTCCATCTGGACCTGCAGCCTTTGTGGGATGAAGCCTGTTCAGCTCTCTTCTCACCTGCTCAGCTGAGATCATTTGGGTGGTGGCTAAGTCGTGTGGGGGAGGGACTGAGGAGCAGGTAGTGAACTGCAGGGGGCCCTGCAGCTCAGCCTGGAAACGGTTAAAAATTATTCAATTTGTTGGCCCGGTCCACAGTCCCCACATTCGCCTGGCTGCTGGACCTGTAGCCAGTGATGGTCCTCATGCCCCTCCAAACCTCCCTGGTGTTGTTATGTTGAAGGCTTTGTTCCAGTTTTCTCCTGTAAGCCTCCTTCCCCTCCCTGATCCTGACAGGCAGCAGTATCTGGACCCTTCTCCCTGTCTCCTGATCTGAATGCTTTCTTTTTGTCATTCAGGATGGCTTTGATGTCTTGAGTGACCCAGGGCAAACAAACTGTGTAAAAATAGGAAGTCTTATTGAGGGTGGTGTGATTAAAGTCTCCAGAGATCATAAAGAAGGCGTCAGGGTGTCTGGTCTGCAGACTGGAGGTGACCGTTTGAATGACGTCACACTCAGCAGGGGCGTTAGCGGATGGAGGAACGTAAACAGTTTAATATGGTGTAAGAAAACTCTCTGGGTAAATAATATGGATCAAAGTCCCACAGCCAACAGTTCAATATCAGGGCTGCAACCAGCTCTTTCACAGTCACATCACCAGGATGGCACCACCTGGATGGCACCACCTGTTGTTAATGAGAACGGCAAAAAGGCAGGCAAAATACAAACTACAAAACCCAAGACACACAGAGAACCGACTAACCTAACAAAGGACGACACAGCACACACTACAACTCACAAAATAGGTAATACAAAGTAACAAACAAAAATCAGTGCCGAAGGCAGGAAAACGAGAACAAATATACAAACGAAACAATACAAAGTAACAACGAAAAAGGCACTGCAGTGGCAGGCAAAGGACAAACTCACAAAAAGGGGAAAACAGACCAACGAACCAAAAGAAGAGTCCAAGGGGATCAAACGATCAAACGTGAAGATACTTCATGGACGGACAAACCTGATTCATGGAGGGACAACAAACCAGCAATCAACGATAGACTGAGGGGAGCTTATAAAGGGATGGGGACAAACAGGGGAAATGAATGAGTAATTAGTCTGGTTAGTGGAGAGTGGAGGAAGAGGGAGTCCATATGTGGTGTGGCAGGAGAGTGAGCAATGAAAACAAAAACAAAAACCAAACCCACAGACAGGGGCGAAATAAGGAAGTGTAACAGTTCTTTATTTCCTCCTTGCTGTTTTTTTTGCCTCCCCTGCATCCCTTGTTGTCCTCTTTTTGATCTATTCGGGGACGTTTAAAGTCCCAGACAAAGTTTGAGCTTTTATTCCGGCCGTCCTCAGTAAGATTAGCTGATCCCGGGTGTAAACAAACCCTGCAGCAGAACCAGGCTCAGGGTGGGTGGCTATCTTCCTTGACCAGTTGGGGTGATTGGACAGTAGCTACACTGGAATACTAAGTTTATTAATTAATTGAGACTAAAACCCACCCACCAATCTATTACTGCTAACACGTACAAATCCCTGTCACTAATTAGATGTTAGGGTGTATAAATGTGTTTTATGTTTTGATTTAAAAACCTCTACAGAGTGGGACTATCAGTAGGAAGGTAATTCCAGAGTATCGGGGCAAAGTAGAAATAGGCCCTGCAGCCTGCTGACTTCTTTTTAACACTGGGGACCAAACAAGAGCCCTGCATTCAGAGAGCGAAGGGTGTGAGGCAGAATATAATGCATCAGGAGATCAGACAGGTATGAAGAGGCAATCATCATCAATGTCAGGGCCCGGTGTTGTCCAGCTCTTCATTCATCTTTCTTGAATGTCTGCCTTTTATTATGGTTACTGAAGCCTGTTTGCAGTTGTTGCTGTACTCTGCTCTCAGATCCACTAGCCACTGAGAATTGTCGTTATATGATGCCCCCTTCTCTCATATGCTTTTTCACATTTTATATATATATATGTGTGTGTGTGTGTGTGTGTGTGTGTGCAGGGAATATGCATGAGCTGACAGTAATGGACAAAGAGAAAGAACACATGAGCAGACTGAAGGATGCTGTAGAGATGAAGGTAACATGTCACATTTTGTTACTGATCGGGTTCAGAATTTATGAAGTTACAGATCAGAGTAATACAACTGTCTGTTAATCCCCCCAACCCTCAGCCAGACCCACCACCCAAGAAATGCTAAAACAAATACCCACACAAAGAATTTCAGCAGGCAGTCAGTTGTTGGAAATTAGTGAGGAAATTACTGAAAATATTTATTTGGGAAGTTTTTATTGAAACCCGATTAACTAAGACACGGACAGAACGTCAGAAAATGTTGACAAACGAACACATTGTTGATTTCAATCAAAAGATGAAATTTGATGATGATGAAAATAATGTTAGTTAAAATTAAAGTATCTGTAATCCCAGCATGTCAAAGTCAAAATGAAGAATTTTTACTTAATCAGTAGAAAAAAACTGTGGTCTTGCAGTAGTGTTACGTTCTTAAATTTGTTACGGTTAGTTGTTAAGGGAGTTTTTCCTCTCCACTGTTGCCTAAAGCTTGCTCAAATGGGATTGTTGGATTTTCTCTATAATTTTTTGTATTTTCTGTAAGGTCTTAAACCTTACACTGTAAAGTGCCTTGAGATGTAAATTGGCGCTATACAAATAAAACTGAATTGAATTGAATTGAATTGAATTACGAAAGTACTGAAACTCAAACAATGTGTTTGTTCTTTAGAGAACCCTGGAGGAACAGATGGAGAACCACAGAGAAGTTCATCAGAAACAGCTGAGTCGACTCAGAGATGAGATTGAGCAGAAACACAGAGACATGGAGCAGCTTAGAGAGTATTTTGCTGGACATTATTATTATTGATCAATACGACTGATTAGTTGTGGCTCATTTCCAACTTTGACCTATTTTTTTTATCATTTTTTCAGTTGTTAGTTTTTTTTTTATTACACATGTTTTGATTATTTAGAATTTTATGTCGTGAGCATTTTTAAGCTGCATATTAACGGGCCAGTGACGGATGATTAAATGTTTCAGTGTGAACCAAGCTCTGCAGCTGGAAATAAGGAAGCTTCAGTCGGACTTTGACAAGCTGAAAACTGAGGATCATAATAAAGACCAGAAACTCCAAAAACTGCTGTAAGTTTGTCCCTCTGTGCTGAGTGTAGACTCACATTTAAAACAGCAGTCACTGTGTTTCCATTCATTTACAGCCAAACTAAGTAAAACACACTGACTAAATAAGCACTGATAAACTTAAATCATGTGATTAAGCCTGAGATGGGTGAAGCGATAAGGAGACTGAACCTTCCTCACACTTATTATCTCTGACTCCTAGCTCTCTGTGGCTGTTTTGTAACCTGAAATTGTAGTTTTCCCTTCGGTGTGTTTCCTTTGAGCAGTTCTGGAGACAGCAGTGACTCTCAGGTTCATACAAAAACAACCACACTGAGACACTGTAGCGGATGTGGTCTAGGTGCATTTTTCTCTTTGTCAAAAGAAACTGAATCAAATGTAAAAGATTGAAAGCTGATGTATGGATTTAGACCAGACTATACAGGTTTGAAAACATTTAATCACTTTATTTCTAATTTTACAACAGCTGGAGAATCAGTGCCACTGGCTATCTATCTTGCTCTATTAGATCCACCAAAAAAGAGGGAAACTAGACTTAAAGTTCAGGAAAGAATCTTACTTTAGATTCAGTCAACGGACACATTTTTTTCATATTCTTATTAGTATAATTATGGTACAGTAAAAATAATAATCACACTCTTTGTGTTGGTCCAGGTTACTGAATGAGAAGAGAGAACAGGCCAAAGAGGACCTCAAGGGTCTGGAGGAGACTGTGGTAAGTGGGTTATTTTTACATCTTTACATGCAGCTCTGACAGATCTGAGATCCACTGAGGTATGTTTCACCCAACAGGCAAAAGAGCTGCAAACACTGAACCACCTTCGTAAAATCTTCATCCAGGACCTTGGTGCTCGAGTCAAAAATGTAAGAAACCATAATTTAGATCTGAAGTGATCAGTCAAAGTTTCATTCTCTCCTTCATGATTTCAGTGTCTGAATTTTACTGATCTTATCAATTTGCAAGTCCTTGAAATTGAGTCCCTGAAACCAGTCCACATCATCCAAGCAGTCAACAGGATGTGCTTCTAGACCAGAGTGTCTTAGTACTGTATCTGAGAGTGAACTGTGTCACAGTGTTAATCCTGACAGCAGACTACAGGCTCTGGTCTGGTTTTATTAATGCAACCGTGATAGATGTGTTTGGGAATTTCAGTTTATCCAGGTCATGGTTCTCCCAGAATTGCTGTTCTGTGAACAATTCAACTTCTATCTAGAAGCTTCAACAGTTCTGAACAATAGAACTGAGCTGATGAAGCCTTCTGAATGGACTCAAAACAATTCCAGTTTCCACAGCAAAAATTTTAGATGTGAAACATGTTCTGGTTTGCACAGGTGTGTGTATAGAACAGAGATTCTAGTTAACACCAAGTCACCGTCTTTGTCACAGGGAGGAGCTGGTAGATGTGTTTAGTAACATCAGTGCTGCGTTTCTTCTACTTTGGACAGAGCTCAGAGAACGACAGCGACGAGGCTGGCGGCAGCCTAGCTCAGAGACAGAGGATCATCTTCTTAGAAAATAACCTGGAGCAGCTCAGCAAGGTCCACAAGCAGGTCTGTGATTCAAAGCCCACCTGTACCTGTTGCTCAGCTGTCACCTTCACAGTTTATGACAGGGACCCAGACCACAGGTCCTGTTGGGGGTTCATCTTCTGCCCAGTTTGAATATTGCATAATGCTGCATGTTGTGTTTTAGCTTCATCTGTTAAGAAAACGTGAAAACGTTTTTTTGTTAAAAAAAAAGCATATGCAAACAGGAGCTAGTGTCAATCAGTCAGTGTGTAGTTGTTTTACAGTTCAGTGCACCGTGGGTGATGGATAGCGTAGTTGTAAAATCGCCACCTTCCATGTGGGAGACTGGGGTTTGAATCCTAGCTGTGGCCTACCTCCAGTAGGGGTCCTTAAGCAAGATATCCTTACACTTAATCTTCCTGCCTTTGTACCTTGTTTTCCCACTTGTAAGTTGCTTTGAATAAAAGCATCTGTCAATTTACTAAATGTAAATATAGGTTGGTAAGATTTCAGAACCACTGTTGAGTTTTTCAGATATTGGCTTTGTTTGTAGCATTTATTATATTTTACAATTAACACATTACATTTTACAACCATTTCTGTTTGCAGAACTGACTGAGCTCTTTAGAAATTTGTGTGCTCACTTTTCTTAACTACAGCCTCCTAGCTCAAGTTTGATCTTGACAATGTTTGAGTTGTGTTGAGGAGAATATGATCAACTGTTACTGACACGTCTGCACTTGTTAACAGACTCAGAAATCACAGTCACTCCAATCTGATGTCTCATAAAGAGACTATCTGAGCCAGTAATCCCTGGTTTATGTCTGAAAACCACACAGATGAGCTCAGGTAAATTTAACCTTTTGTGTTATCCAGCTGGTGAGGGACAATGCAGACCTTCGCTGTGAGCTGCCCAAGCTGGAGAAGCGTCTGCGGGCCACAGCAGAGCGAGTGAAAGCTCTGGAAAGTGCCCTGAGAGATGCCAGAGAGTCTGCTGTGAGAGACCGCAAGCGCTACCAACAGGAAGTGGACCGCATCAAAGAAGCAGTGCGCTCCAAAAATGTGTCCAGGAGGGGACACTCTGCTCAGATTGGTGAGAATGTGTCTATTACAGGGCAAGCAGGAGCTTTGTCCTAGGGTGGGGTGGGGGATATTACACGAAAGTCATTACAATGTAAATGGGTTTAATGGGTTTACACTGATCAACCGCTAAAGCCAAATTTATATCAGAACCACCTTGCGGTTTTAATGCAAGTTTGTGTCCGTTTCGGGATGCTGGTTGAAGCATCAATGTTGTACAGATATTCACCTGTCACCTGTCTTCTTACAGCCAAGCCAATCCGAGCTGGACATCAGCACCACCAGCATCCATCCACCTCTGCACCAATTAGACCAACTATTAGAGGAGGGGCTGTGACCCCTAGTCCACATCACCATTCCCCCCGACAACAACCGCATCATAGCCACAGCAAGTAGGCTCCAGGTGAATCACAACCACAGAACTCTCAATTCAATTCAGTTTATTGTGTGTACGTGTTTTGTCACTACTGGTGGACGCAGAGCCCGCAGCCCAATCAGGTTACACATGTAGTCCAGTCACTCCAAGATGCCACATTCATAGTGTCACACAAAGTTTCGCAGTGTCTCGCCATTATACCACAAGAGCTGGACAGAGTCATAGAATGTCAACAACCCAGCAGCAGAATTGGTATCTGCTCCTTTGACCAAGGAGGAACAGGAGGACCACTGCAAGAGCCCTACAAAATGACAGAAGGCTACTTGTGTTCATGTACACAGACTCCATGAGAGTGGCATGAGGGTTAGATCCACCACTGGCACCCCTTTCTCTTCACAGATGGAACCGGTTCATACTGAGCACGTTACAGAGTCTGAACACACTGTGGTAAGCATTTTGCTGCCTGTAATATCAGCAAGCATGACCAATTTGATGGCGGATCAGTCAAGGTTCTGGCAAGACATATCCTTGCGGGTGTACAGTTTTGACCACAACCAGGTTGAAGGAGGACACAACAGGCTACAACTAGTTAAAACAAGTTTTGTTTGAGTGAATGTGGTGACATCTTTAAGAACTTAAAGTTAATCCAGTTACAACTGAACAACGATTCTGGGGATACAGTGGCAAAAAAAAGAATGGGAACCCTTTGGGATTACGTGGAGTTTTGTATAATTTGGTCATACAATGTGCTCTGATATTCTTGGGATGTCTGGTGTGAATCGCTCTTAAGGTCATGACACAGCATTTCAATCGGGTTGAGGTCAGGACTCTGACTGGGCCACTCCAGAAGGTGTATTTTGTTCTGTTGAAGCCATTCTTTTGTTGAATTACTATGTATTGGGTCATTGTCCTGTTGCATCACCCATCCTCTGTGGAGCTTCAGTTGGGGACAGATGGTCCTACGTTTTCCTGCAAAATGTCTTGATGTCTCCGTGGTGTCCTCCCATGTACTCCATTCTTGTTTAATATTTTCCTTATTGTAGATGTGTTTTTGCACATGCAAAAATGTTAGCATGTGCCAGAGATTTCTGTAAGTCTTTCTCTGACGCTCTAGGATTCTTCTTTACCTCATTAAGCATTCTGTGCTGTGCTCTTGCAGTCATCTTGACAGGATGACTACGCCAAGGGAGAGTAGCAACAGTGCTGATTTTTGTCCATTTGTAGACGGTCTGTCTTATCATGGACACATGAACATCAACTACTACTTTTGTAACCCTTTCCAGCTTAATGCAAGTCAACAATTCTTGATCGTAGGTCTTCTGAGAGCTCTTTTCTGCGAGGCATGGTTCACATCAGGCAGTGCTTCTTGAAACCAGTAAACCCAAAACTGGTGTGTGTTTTTCATACATACTTTTTCCACCCTGCACTGTGAATATTTACATGTTCAATGAAAACATGAAAACATATAATGTTTAGTATTATTTTAAGCAGACTGGGTTTTTGTATTGTTGTGACTTAGATGAAGATCGGAGCACATTTTATGACCAAATTATGCAAAACGCCACGTAATCCCAAAGGGTTCCCATACTTTTTTCTTGCCACTGTACATTAGTAAAGATTTACAACTTCAATAATTCTTTCCTCAAAATCTGTTTTTCATTTAAGTGTCCCTTAATTATTTTGAGCAGAAATATGAACATTGATGCTCTGGTAAATGGTAAATGGTAAATGGTCCGCACTTATATAGCGCTTTTCTACCTAGCAGGCACTCAAAGCGCTTTACACTGCTTCTCATTCACCCATTCACACGCACAAGCACACACACATTCACACACCGATGGCAGAGCTGCTATGCAGCTGACCTGACTCACCGGGGGCAACTAGGGGTTCAGTATCTTGCCCAAGGACACTTTGGCATGTGGCGTGGCAGCCGGGAATCGAACCACCAATCCTATGATTGGCAGTCAACTGCTCTACCTATTGAGCCACAGCCACCCCGTACTGGTACTGCTTAGTGTTGACAAAAGTCTACTTTCTCAGGAGCACCTTGGTATCTGAATGGTTAAAGCGTATGCCATGTAACCACATCATCCCTGGTTTCAGTCTTGCTGGGGACCTTTGCTTTCCTGCATATAAATCTCCCCTTGTCTTCCCTCATGTGTCCTGTCTGTCTCTTATCAACACTATCTATTAAAAGAAAAAGCCAAAAAAAATTCTTCATTCTCTGATGGCACAGATGTGTGTCTAACCTCATCAGTTACATTAACAACACTGCAGAATTCCTTGTTCCTGAATAGTACAGGAGTTTGTGTAATCAATGCTGATTGAAGTTTGTGAAGGACAAAAGACATCTTTGCTGCATCATATTTTTCTAGTTGCCGAATATCTTGTGATCACTCATTTTTAGTGGTATGGTATGGCACTGTTGTGAGTGCCAACCTTGATTTCTGGGGTCAGAAGGGTTTCGGTTTCAGTTCAGGTAATGCAGAAACCCTGAATAAAACCAATTTGCTAACATCTGGCAGTTTGATAAAGTTTTCTCACTTCCTGTCTTCACAGGTAGTACAGGACTTTGGATCAGTTTCCTTTTCTGTGGATCTCTTCTGTGGATTTTTGAACTGTCCTATTCTCACCACTCTGCCTTTACTGGGACCAGACTCTTCACTTCCACTACCCACCTTAACTACCAGCAAGTGCTTTCTTTCTTGCCCTGACTGTTGTTTCTTTCTGTGACATATCCCTTTTTGACCAATATAAATGTGATGCTAGTTCTAGGCTGGTGCCAGTGCTGGTTGGAAAGTGTCTAAGAACCGGTTTTCTTTTCCACAGGATAGGGAGCCATTGTAGAACCAACACAAATGTGCTGCTCATTGTGATCACTATGTAGAATAATTACGTTACATTTTGATCGTTGTTAAAAAGAAACGTTGTCTGTTATTGCTAGCCATTGTTAATTATTAATTAATTTTAGCAGGTAGCTCACCAACAGTATTAACTCAGTTTTATCAATCACACTGCAGTTCAACTAATAAATGATGCACTAATTTGTATCCTTTCAACAGAGCTTTAGTTGAGCCATGAGTCATGATTTTCCAGCCACCAGCCCCGATGCAATTGGTTTTTAGTTCTAGACAATGGTTATATACACCTAGATGCAACCTGACTGGCTTCTGTCAACTTGGCCGCCATGATGAATTAGGGAATTCACACCTTTTGATGCATGTATATGTATGGAGGCAAAGTTTATCTACAAATTACATTATCGTAACCCACTGATTTTACAGGCAATTGTTCAGCAGTGGGGTTTGTTTGCCAGAAATATATTTATGACACAAGCTATGAACAAAAATGTATCATAAGTGAGTTATTTGTAGCTCACATTTCAATTCCTACATAATATATACTATATCACATTAGTGTCATGAAACACCTAAGGAAACACTTTAAACTAATGTAGGGGGTCCATACTAGCAATATGTAACACTACAAACCACAGAGACATCTCTGGTGGATAAATATACATTTCAACATGTTATTTTTACATAAAACACTAAAGCTGTTTTCTTCATCTGACAGCTTAACTTAATATTCATTGTCACCTATTACTTATCTTGATGTTCTATATCAAATTCAATATGTTCATAACAGTAAAATATTCTAAGATCACTTCTTACCTGTGAAAAAATATTCCTCATTGCTTTGCTTTGCCTTTTTGTTTCTTCAGAGCATCAAAAAATTACAAACGGCGTTTTCTATTACTTGAACTTCAGAATAGAGTCCTTATTTGACATGGTGGCAAGGTAGATGCATTTCAGAAGCCTTGATGCAGCATCTACATGTATGTATCTATAGTTCTACACCTGCAAAAAGTTGGAGCCTGTCTAGAACCAGTTTTCCTGGCTGAAATTCTGTTATTTGGCTGTTAAAATGCAAAGAACTGGTTTGAAATTTAGCACTAGCTCCAAGTCCTCTTACCTCCTCCAAGTTCAATTAACATTACTCAACAAGTAAATTCAAAAACAATTTTAAGTTAATTTCTAACTCAAGGTAATTGAACCAATAACGTACAATAATGTAAACTAATGTGTTTCATTCTCTTATTGATTCTTTTGTTATGACAAAACAAAAGGTTTGTGAATCATGAAAAGTAAAGATAAATTAAAAATGACATTTGCTGAACTTGTACATAACTCTACTGTAAATGTCATCTTTTCTGGTCCTATTTCTGGATCAACTAATTTCATGCTCAGAAACAAAGATATAAAAAATAATTTCCTCTGCAGAAAGAATAAATTCCACATAAACAGATGAACAGTTAACACTAATACTAAGCCTAACCCTAACCCTAAATAACAACATAAAAAATGTTCCTGCTGGGAGACTGACATGAAATAAAAATGATGAAAAACTCATAATAAGGGAAATAGAGTCTTAAAGAGTCAAATGTCTGCAGTGAAGTCAAAATTTAGAGAACAAAGATTTATTTTTACAAAAAAATAACATTTACAATAAAATATGCTCATGAACCCCATTGTTAGTGGTTCAACTCACGGCTCCTCCTGGCTGCAAGTGTCCCTTCACAGGACACTGACATTGAACCCTCGGCACCTTAAATGTTGCCGCCTGTCCACAAGGATTTCTCCAAGGGGATGAATAAAGTCATAAAGACATAAAGTCATCTCTTTATAAGTTGTGTAGTAAGCTATAATCAATACTGCAGCTTTCACAATTTTACCTTAAAATACATTTTAAGGTAAAATTTGAATCTTCTGTCAATATTTATACTTTCTTGTTGCTGTGTATCATTCATAAGAAGCGGAATCTCATATTCTTCATAATAATTTGACATTTTTATTATAACATTAAAATAATAATAAAGTTAAATAAATTATCAAATAATTAAAAACAAAATTTTATGTAACCCACTGTCTCAAGAAGAATTTATCATTCCTAATATTCAAAATTAACATTTTTAAAATGTTCTTGCATTGAATGTTTGTTTTTTTAGAATTATCACAGAACATTTTGATGGATGTAATTTCTGGATTTCTTCTGTGTTGGTGCGGTATTGTTTGGGCACTTCTGTGTTAATACTTCTACAGCGTTGAGCTGCTGATGAATAAGTACAGTGTGAGAGCAACAGCGTTTGTGTGTCTGGGGCCTCATGTCGTATTAAACGGTCGTTGTGTTTCATGCAGTGTGTCGACTAAGTCCTAAGATGATGAAATGTTTGGACAGTAACACAGTGGTGAGTGGATATAATCCAGATCACTTCAACTCCAATGTTAATTAATTTTGTTTCCCTATAGTAATAGTATCTGTAATAACTGATTGTATACTTGTGATAAATGTGATTTTGGGGATAAAATAAATGGTTACTGGAATTATTCCAGTTCCCCTTCCCGTCCTGTGCCTTTATTTTTTTCCCTCCCAGTCTCACCCAGCTTTACTATTTATGTTTATTGATTTCATCTGTGTACTGTTCTTCCTTTTTAAGCACCACTTTGTTCACCACTTTCCTGCCATATTGTTAGACTCACTGTACTCTCCAGCCTTGTTGTATCCTACTTGGTTCTAGACTCGTGAATGACCAGTTTTTTGGACCCGGAACTTGCCTTTGCCTCTGCCCCTTCAAAAAGTCTAAGTTTTTGTCTCTTGCCTTTTTTTGTATGTCTGCTTGCCTCTCTAGACCTGCCTGTCTGGATGCCCTTGGACAACTCTGTTTACCTGAGACTTGGAACTGGCTCGCTGGATACCCCTTTGGATCTTGGATCTCGGACCTCAGTATCATGGGATTTGTGGAGCTTTTACCTGCATTCGCAGTGATTTGTTTTGTTGTTGTTTTTTCTGGTAACCCCCCTGCTGCTTGTTTTTAATTTTACTAAGCTTCTCTTAACAATATTTTTGGTTTTGGTTGTCAATTTGGATTCCCTGACTAGCACTAGTTGCATTGCCTTGTGCTCACCTTCACTGTTGGCATATATTTATATAAAAATACTGTAGTATGTAGACCCAGTAAAATTAATAAGAATAAATTCTCTTACACTTACAAGTAGAAATAAAAAAAAAATCTAATATAATAATGGCCAAATGTGATTGTAAATGAAGTACATGAAATGAAACACTTTAAAAGTCAAAGTAATGATACATAACACTAAAAAGTGTAGTTAATTCACAGAAAGTTAAAGGTAAATCTAATTAAAGTTATTACATGTTTACATGGGCTAATAATGTAAATGAAACACTGTAAACCAAAGTAAAAGTTTATGTAATACTCTGCACTCTACACTAAATATACATCCACCTCATACATTATCTGTGATCACACCTAACTGTTATCTCTCCTCTTCTGCTCTCCCCTCTCCTCTTTCTTTCCCTCTTCCTGTCTCTTTGTCGAGCTACACGTCGTTCCACCCTTCGCCCTCTGTACCTGTCTGACTCGTCCTGGTGCCCAACTTCTGGTCGGAGATGTCGTTGCTTGGATGCCCTGTGTGGTCCCTATGGGTTGGGTGTAGTTACTGGGGTTGGTTCCACGCTACCAAGAAGACGGTTCTGGCCTCGGCAGACGTCAGCAGCTGTTTCTCTGAGGTCTCAACTCAACGCTCGATAGCCCAGGACTGGAATTTCCTACAAGTCTATCAGAGCCTACAATAACTAAATGGACTCCACATTAACTTAAAGACATTAACTATTTTACTGAACTGCCTACTGCCTAACACATAGCATATAATCACCCAAATGAGGATGGGTTCCCTGATGAATCTGGTTCCTCTGAAGGTTTCTTTCTGTTGGGAAGAATTCCCAGTCACCAGTCAGGGGACATCAACCCACATGACCACATTCCTTGCCACACCAATCTACTACACTGGCGATGTCTGCCTCACCCGTGACCTGGGTCAGAAACCCCACACAGATGCTATACAACAGCACTATAAGCTGCTCCTTCAGTGGTGGGGTCAGTTTTAGCTATGCTCCTGCTGCCTAATGCAGGAACTCCTTCATACTACTATCAGTATTGCAGGAGCCGAATGCTTCTCCCAACCTCATAAGATCCATAAATTTAGAGGTCTTTACAGAGTCCCCTTTGAAAACGAAATCCTTTACCCTACTCCTACACCAAGACAGGCAACTAGCAGAACAGTAATACATTGTTGAGGAGTGCTTGAAGCTGGGCATGTGAAAAATTAAAGTGAAATTCTTCCCTACACTCAAGTAACTAACTTGTCAGTAGATGTGAATGTGAGTGTAAGTGTTTGTCTGTCTCTGTATGACAGCCCTGATAGGCTGGCGACTGTTCAGGCGTAACCCCACCTCACACCCAATGACAGCTGGGATAGGCACCAGCAATCCTGCAATTCTTGAGAGGAGAAGCGGTTAGGGTAAGGGGTAATGGATGGATCAATGTTAGACCACAAGGGTAGATGTCTGTAGAGGTAATAGTAGCACAACATTAGGCATTCTTTTCCTTCACCTATGTAACATAGCTAAAATTTAACCTTTTTTGTTCATAGTAGATGAGAATTCACACCTTTGTGTCATCCAGACCGGATTATTGTAATGTTCTGTTTTCTGGCTTGTAATGTCAGTAAACTGAGATGATTTTAGATTTACTGTATCTTGACATAGTTCCCACTGCCTGTGGCATTATATGGGCCTTGGTATGGTCACATTAAAACCAGTTCTCTGCAGGGAGCCAGCAATGTTTTCACTGTCATCTAGTTCTCGCTTAGCTCCAATGGCTCCCTGTGCGCTACTGGATTATTTTTAAATTATTATTTGCATGTTCTGGCACCTTCATATTTCAGAACATTTACATCCTCAAGAACCACAAGGCTCTGTTAGATGCTCCAACCAGTTTCTTCTAGATGTATCTAGGTCTGCTTAAGGACACTACAACCGCTCCCGACCATGAGAATTTCTACAGACATCAACCTAAAAGCCAAACACTTCTGTTAGCAAGTGACAGCAGTGTTGACACCATGCTTATCTATGAGGTACATCCGTAAGTTAATAACATCAATTCAATGAATAATAGATTTTGGATCTGCAATGATTAAAGACATAATATTCAATATTTGCTATCAGTCCATACATTTATTTTTATACAGCGCAGTTCCATCTAGGCAAAGCTTCTGCTTTTTATTTAATACATAAAATATCCTAGGTAATTTAGTTATTGCTGGCTGTGGTGTCAGTCCATCAGATGATCCAGTCCATTTACTTCCTGTTCAGGTTGAAGATCTCCTGGCTTTCAATGAGGATGAATTCCACAATCTGGTTCTGGTAGACCATGTTTACAGCCATGTTCCCTGCATCAAGTTCAGGCCACATCAGTGTAGGGCCAAACACAATACCAATGCCTTGAGTGGACATCAGGTTCTTCCTGGAAAAGGCCAGGACCCTGAAAAACACCAGAGGAATAAAACTTAATTGGAAACATTGAGGGATTATAAAATCTATAACCCTCACACCAACATGCATTAAGAATATATACAGTATCTAAACAACTGAAAACAGACCCCCATTTTTGGGGATCATTTGAGGTGAGGTGATATGATCAGAGCCTGGACAATAAGTTGGGTTGTGTATCCTGAAAGGTAGAGTCTGATCCTTCTGATGTTGAAAAGGGCAAATGTGCACGATGTGGAGACAGAGAAGATGTGGTCGGTAAATCTCAGCTGATCATCAATGATCCCAGGTTTCAGATTTAGTGGGGATGATGCTGATGCAATTAACTAATCTATATAATAATTAACCGCTTAAATAATGGATCATTTAATGGAGAAGCACAAATGTCAGGTTGACATATTTAAATACCTTCTTTTGTTCAAACACAACAATATTGAGTTGACTGTCAGATATTTGTGTCAGGAGTGATCTGTGATAAAAGGGTATCTACAAGAGTGAAAAGGAATGTTTACAAGATAGTGAGACCAACTATGTTGATGAGCTGGAGGTGACAGGAGTTGAGGTTGCTAATATTTTTTGTTAGGAGTGACGAGAATGGAATGGGATTATGAATTTATATATTAGAGGGACAGCCCAGGTATGACAATTCAGAGGCAAAGTAAGAGAGGGGAGACTTAGATGGTTTGGTCAGATGCAGATGAGGGTGTAAAGAATGCTTACGATGACTGACATTGGAGAAGAGAAAGAACAAAGAGGACGTTTATGCATGTGGTGAAGGAGGATATGTAAGAAGTTGGTGTGACAGAGGAAGACACAGAGAACAGAGATGGAGACGAATGATCCAGTATGCAAGACCCCTAAAGGGAGCAGCCAAAAGCAGACCTCAGTAGATATGTTGTTATGCCTCAGCGTGTGTGAAAGACGGCTGAGGGGCATTATGTTTTCGGCAGGAAATTCCTTCCAATTTGGCACAGTTAACTTGGACTCAGTGATGAACTGATTAGAATTTCATTGTCAAAGGTCTAAGGTCACTATGATCTTGTGTGTGCCATCCTCATCTATGCTATATCTCAGAATTGCCTGGAAGGAATTTCATTACATCTGACAAACATCCACTTGGACTCATGCAAAACATTATTAGACTGGGAGTTAGACAGGTATGCATGTAAACAACGTCACTGATTAGTGGAGGCAAACAACCACAATGTGGTAAGTCTAGTTTGATAATATGTGTGCAACAGATGTTTTCCAAATGTCTAAGGAAACAACATTTGAACTTATTTTTGTCAAGGTGATTTCATTTTACACTTAAAATATTGTTCAGGTGTCTGTAGGTGTACCTGTACCTGTGCAGGTGGCTGAAGAGCAGCTTCATGGTGTCCTGGTTTGGTTTGGGCAACTCCTGGATCAGTTTCTTCACAGTCTGAATTTTATGTTTGGATTCTTTAATTTCTGGTCAAAGAAACAGAAACAGTTGAGTGTTCAGGTACAATAGAGTACCTAGAATAGAGATTAATAGTAGTCTTGTTGAACATTTAAAAGGTTGTGGGTTGTTTGTACAGTGTAGTGATACATATGTACAGTTGCAAGAAAAAGTATGTGATTGGGATTGGGATTACATGGAGTTTTGCATGAATTGGTCATAAAATGTGCTCTAACACACAACTGGTGTGTGTTTTTAAAGGGCAGCACAGCTTTCAGCAACACGTCCAATATCATCACACTGACTGGAGAGGTCATTAGGCTAGGGGTTCACATACTTTTTCCACCCTGCACTGTGAATGTTTACATGTTATGTTCAATAAAAACATGAAAACATATAATATAACATGTTTTTCTATTGTTGTGACTTAGATGAAGATCAGAGCACATTTTATGCTCACTTGCATGCAAAACCCCACGTAATCCCAAAGGGTTCACATACTTTTTCTTGCAACTGTCAACTGTCAACAAACACAATACTTTTACCAGTCCATGTATTTTTTTTAACACACACAATAAACACTCAGTGATAGTGGAAAAAGTAAGTGAAACAATGTTTAATAACTAATGAAACCATCTTTGGCTGCAATAACCTCAACTCGCTGTAACAGAGGATTGGACCTGCACGATGTTCAGGAGGAACTTTCAACCATTCTTTCTTAAAGGTAGAAACAGGATGAAATCTGTAGTAAAATAGTGACAGTATGTGTTTAGTGGTGGATATACTTACTGACAGCGTCCACGAATGGCTGGAAGAACCTGAAGGGGAAAAGAGGCTCTGGCAGTTCACGGAAAAACATCTTCAGGGCTCCAGTGACAACATGAATGTCCTCCCACTGACTGTGGTCCAGGTCTAGTTCCTCCTCTAGTTGGAAAGACCAGAACAAACATTTAATATTTTCTTTGATGTTTACTGACAATCCTTTAAGAATATGTGCACTGGAGAATCTGTTTTTCAGTCTGTCTGCTGGGCTGAGCTCAGATCAGGTCTTTTACAGTACGTTTTTAACCACAGTACTAACCACCAGTGTGCTGTGGTATATTCAGGTTCTTCCTTGATTTTTTTCCCGTTTCTAGTTGTGTGCTGCACGCACACTCTCACTCCCCTGTTCATCCACCACTCTTTTGTTCACTTAATCTCCTTGCCACTTAACACACCTCTGCAACTAATCAGCTGATCAGGCCAGAGTACTTTTGCACACAGACTGTCTTTTGTCACTCCTTACCAAGATCCTCATGTCAGCACTTCAGCACCTTTGCCAAGTACAAATTGCTCCTCACCCTACAGCCTGCTCACCTAGCCATGGATCCAGCTTGTTTTCTGTTAACTGAATTATTGGTATGATTATAATTGTTTATTTCTGTTTCTTTAGTTCCTCAGTGTACCCTTGTTATTCCTTATTTACAATGCTTCTTAGTCTTTACACAGCAGATGCTTTTATCCAAAGAGACTTACAAGTAGGGTACAATGGTAGGCAGGGTCTTGCCTAAGGACCCCTACTATTGCCTTTGCCTTTTTAGCCTTTTGTCATATTAATGTTTGCTTGGACATTGTGATTTGCAGTGTGAGTAGAGAGCAGGTAGAGGAATAGCTAGAGAGGTGGAGGTTTGCTCTGGAAAGAAGAGGCATGAAGGTCAGTCGAAGTAAGACAGAATACATTTGTCTAAATGAGACTGATCAAGGTAGAACCGTTAGGTTACAGGGGGCTGAGGTGAAGAAGGTGCAGTAGTTTAAGCACTTGGGGAAAAGAGGTAAAGAGGCGAGTGCAGGCAGGTTGGAGTGGGTGGAGGAAAGTGTCAGGAGTGTTGTGTGACAGAAGAGTGTCAGCAAGACTCAAAGGAAAGGTGTACAAGACAGTGGTGAGACCAGCTCTGCTCTATGGGTTAGAGATGGTATCAGTGAGAAAGAGACAAGAGACTGAGATGGAGGTAGCAGAGATGAAGATGTTGAGGTTCTCCTTAGGAGTGACGAGGTTAGACAGAATAAGGAACAAGCACATCAGAGAGGACGGCTCACGTTGCCTGTGTTAGTGACAAAGTCAGAGAGGCCAGACTGAGATAAATATTACATCACAGGGTTTCATTTAGAGACATTAGGATTCTAATCAAACAAAAACAATTTCTAGCACTAGTGTAACCAGTTGAAAAGAAAAGACTGAGTGTACCTTAGAATAACTGGGTGTACCATAGCTATTCTTTCTGCAACACAAAGTAGATAACTAAAGCTAAATACTAACTTCGAAAAGTGTATTCAACCTTGACAATAGACCTGTTCTCAGTGTAATTATGTAGAATGGCTTTCTACAATCTCCCTCTAGAAGTAGTGAAACAATACAGCTAATTTGTTTTTTTCTACTGCTGTTTAAAGAAGACATTTGGGTTCAAAATCATGTTATGATCCTGTCACTGTTTTCTGTTTTGTTTTTTTTATTTGTTTTTCTCGCTGTCCATAGTGTCCAGGATCCCAGCTTTCCCACCTAAACGCCTTTGACATTCCTGTCTGCCTGGCTCGTTGACTTTGGACTCTTTACCTGGATACAGATTTCGGATTGTGGACCTTGGATATGTCAGTCGTGAGTTTTTGCCTGCTTCTTTAGTTCTTTTGTTCTTTTTTTAATTTTTATTAACTTATTCATTTTTTTACATTTTGTTGCTACTTTGTATTTTGCCATGTGCTTTCTGTTACACTCTTCCCCTGCCTTAATCTCTCTCATTGGTCCAGCAGCTCTTTTTATGGATCATTTACAGACTTTCATGGACATACATTTCCCCTAATGATGGTGACATGATAGTTTTTTGGATGCATCCTGCCAAACTGCAGCCTGAAAGACAGTGTAGCTAGAGCTTGATTCAGTTATTTTAATATCCTCTAAATTCTCTGTTCACTCAATTTTCAACACCAACAATGACAGACAATGTTTTCAGTGAGTGTAGTTATCTGTTGCTGAATTTGGTCCTCTATCAAATCTAGGAGACAACAAAGTCCCTCAGTTTCTTAAAATGCATTTTCTTTTACTGCTAACAGATCCGCACGGATCACACAGATTCCTTTCTGCCTCCTCTGAATTATGAATCGGAACATCCTCCTTAGCTCCTGCAGGTTTTGTCTTGACAGTAATGCTGGGGTTTTGAGGAAATTTAAAAGGAACGTGGGGCTGCAGCTGTAGTTTACATCAGTGGTTTATAGGAAACTGAGTTGTGATAATGACATTTGGAGTGAGAAAAGGTTTGTGTTGAACTGACCTTGATCAACAAGGAAGCGAAGTTTCTGGATTGTTGCCAGATTTCCACTGACTCTGTAGATCCCATCAACTTCAAGACCTGAAAACACAAACAGAATTTATTAAACAGCATTGAAAACAAAGCAGAAATTGATGTTAATGAGTCGATTCACATGTTCAGATTTTTTCTGGTTGGTTGTGCTTGATGACAGAAAAGAAACCACTCGTATAAATTTGTGAAGATTTTTAAAGTGTGATTAGCAGCTTTTGTTGAACACACCTCGTTTGTCAACAGCATCCACACAGATCTGAACAAACTTGGGCACTGTGGTTCCTTCACGCTGACAGAGAGTCAACAGGTGGCAGCCGAACACTCGATCTAAGACACAGACTCAGGTTTAATTGCTGTCAGCCATATTTAACCACTAATTTTACAAAAATCATGACGTGATAAAGATTCTTAATGCCCACATTTTAAACTAGGGTGTGAATTACGGTTTAACCCTTGCAGTTAAGACTTTAGAACATTTACACATATTTCGTAAATGAACAGATATTTTGTAAATGAAAAAGTTCATATACATCTGATACAGTCTCTATCACACATGAAGGAAATTATATGGTTTCTAGTCACTAATGTGAGCTGCTTCAATAATTAATTAAATGAAACAAAAACCTAAATATCTTGGAGGCAGAATATGACAGTCGTATAAAAGGCTTTACAACCTTAAAGCTACATAAGGAATACAAAGAAAAAGCAGAAACCTTTGATGAGGCCTTTCTCCTGTAACGTCTTCATAGACGGACGTCTGATGATGAACTTCTTCAGTCTGTTCTTCACTCCATTCTTGTCAGCACTGTCTGAGGTGCTGTGTTTCAGCTTTGAGCTGCTGAACATGTCTGCAAAAAACATTAGTTCTAAGCACAGGAGAAAATACAACTTGCACATTATTTCTATTTCCAGCAGGTGCACAGCACCATTACCGTACATGTGGGATGGTGTTTAAACAAGTACAATATTCCTTCTGTTAACTCTGGTCTGTTCCAGCTCATGAGGGTTAATCAATCAATGTGTCACAAATTACTACTAATACTACATCTACTCCTGCTCTTCCTCCTCCTATTACTACTATTATAAATAATAATAATAATAATCCAGAGGTACATTCAAAGCATCTGGCAGCTGACATACAACAGAAAACCAACATCTAGGAGCTAGGAGCACAGGAAGCACAGAGCAATAAAGGGTATTTCAAAAAAAAAAAAAAAAAAAAAACCCAGATGAGGGATAAGTTGACAGTGGCAGAAACCTACATCTACGTGACAAAAAGCAGTAGAATAACTTAGAGGCACCAGGTGTCTATCCATAACAACAATAAACTTTTACAATAAGGAAGCAGCCTCCAACAGTCACACATATATATATATATATATATATATATATATATATATATATATATATATATATATATATATATATATATATATATATATGTATATGTATATATATGTGTGTGTGTGTGTATGTATAAAAAAACATAGAATGAAATAAAACATTGAATAATATAAATACTTATTGTAAAATAATAATCAGTTCCTTACTGATGGAGCGTCTGTGAACTGGGTTACACTGTTTGGTGTTAGAGGTGGATCCATATCCAGGTAGGGAGCTGTGTCTGGGCAGGTAGTCTGTGCTGTTTGATCTCCTCAGAGGAAAACCTCCATCTGCTTTAGTCTGAACAAAAAAGCATAGAACCAATGACAGAAATGGATTTTCTTTCTAAAAACAGAGAGCAGACCAGAGTTTTTATTATCTGAACTGCTGTTTTTATCTGATAATGCTGTTGACAAATTTAATAAAGATTAATAAAGATTCCATCTTTTATTTCAGAGCCATGTAACAACACAGAGGAGGGCAGCGTCTCTGAGAAAGAAGGTAGTGAATCAGAGGAAGGTAGCTCCATGGTACAGTTTTCAAATCCATAGCTTAAAGAAGGGATCACGTAAGCTGGAAAGGAGGTGGCGTTCCACTAATTTAAATGAATCTTGCCTGTCAAAGCAGTTTAATAATATTATAAGAAGTTCTCTGTAAAACAAGAACCACGTGTTATTCATCATTAATAGAAAGAAAAAAAGAACAACCCCAGGTTTCTTTTCAGCACTGTAGCCATGCTGACAAAGAGCTAGTATCCCCTTAACTATCAATAGTAGTAACTTCATGAATTACTTTACAAATATTTGAGAAAAAAGTTGATCAGATCCTTCCTATAAACGGCCAACAACGGCGGACTATTTAAAGATGTTTTACCTTTGATCAGCAACTTTACTAACAGACTACAGACCCTAGGATTTAGGGTTGATGTAGTCAAACCTCTACTCAAAAAAGCCTACTCTGGACTCAGGTTTTAGTAAATTATAGACCGAAATCCAATCTGCCCCTTATCGCTAATAGAGTACATCATAGGACAGAAACAGCACTGGGAAAGGTCACTAACAATTTTCTGTTAGCATCAGACAGTAGACTTCTCCCTATACTCGTCTTGTTAGCTCTTAGTGCTGCATTCAACACTATAGATCATAACATTTTATTACACAGACTGGAACATGTCATTGGGACTAAAGAAACAGCACTACGCTGGTTTGAACCATGCCTGTCAGATAGATTCCAGTTTGTGCATGTTAATGATGAGTCTTCCATGCTCACAAAAGTTAGTTACGGAGTACCACAGGGTTCTGTGCTTGGACCAATTCTTTTTACTCTATATATGTCCCCCCTTAGGCAATATTATTAGGAAATACATTTCCATTACTATGCCAATGATACCCAGCTATATTTATCTATGAAACCAGAAGAATCTAATTAATTCATAAAACTTCAAGCTGCTTAAAAGACATAAAGGCCTGGATGTCCTTCAATTTCCTTCTCCTAAATCCAGACAAGACAGAAGTTATTTTGTTAGGTCTTAAAAATCTCAGAAAGACTGTCTAATCACATTCTTACCCTAGATGACTTGGCATTGGCCTCAAGTAATACTTTGAGAAACCTCTAAGTTATCTTTGACCAGGATACGTCCTTTACATCATACATAGAAACATCTCTAGAAGTGTCTTTTTCCACCTACATTACAGTCATTTAGCAGACTGTAATGTAGGTGGAAAAAGACAGGTGTCTTTTTCCACCTGAGAAATATTGGTAGAATTAGGAGAATCCTGTCCCAAAGTGATGCTAAAAAACTAGTCCATGCATTTGTTACCTTCAGACTGGACTATTGTAAGTCATTATTAATAGGATGTCCCGATAACTCATTAAAAAGCCTCCAGTTAATCCAAAATGCTGCAGCCAGAGTTCTGACTGGAATTAGCAAGAGAGATCATATTTCTCCTACGTTAACCAGCTCCCAGTTCCTCTCTACATTTAAGACTAGACTTTAAGCTTTATAAAAAAGGAAAGTTTGTAGTTAGAGATGGATCAGGTGACTCTGAACCATCTCTTAGTTCTGCTGCTATAGGTTAGTCTGCTGGGGGACCTCTACTGATACACTGAGCTCCACTCCTCTCTCCTCTCCTCTATCCATTCAACTGCTACCATTACATGTCATTAACTTTGTGTTTTCTCTCTCCCGTAGTTGTGTTTCCTCCTCTCTGTCTCCCTCTCTGTACCTTTCTGCAGGAATCCTCCTCCTTGGAGCCAGTTGCTGGTTCTACCAACCTGCCCAGTGTTTATGTTGCCTGCTGTTCTTTTCTCTCTTCTCTTTCCACTCACCCCAACCGGTTGAGGCATAGCCGTCCATCCTAAGCCTGGTTCTGCTGGAGGTTTCTTCCTCTAAAGGGAGTTTTTCCTCTCCACTGTTGCCTAAAGCTTGCTTGAACGGGATAGTTGGGTTTTCTATATATATATTTTTTATACAATTATACTTTGTAAGGTCTTAAACCTTAAACACTGTAAAGTGCCTTGAAATGACTTCTTTTGTCTTTTGGCGCTATACAAATAAAATCGAATTGAATTAAATCTTGAAATAAATGGAATTCCCCTGTATGCTGTATTTTCCTGTTTTTCTGTGTTTTCTATCACAGTAAACTGGATGTCTTTGGGTTTGCACTGCTATCAAGCTAAAACAAGATATTTGAAGTTTCTGAGAAAGCAGATATAAAGTTTGCTAATCACTAATCCACAAAACAATTCAGAAAAGTATTGGTAAAAGCAAGACATTAAAAGGAAGTGACTTCTTACTGATGAATCGATGGCCTTTCTCACTGTATCGTACCATTTGCTGGCGGTGGAGTAACTATCAACCTGGAGAAGGTACTCACTTCCTGTGTTCGTTGTCACCTGGAACAGATAAAGGTCAAATTATTGATGGAAAAAGATAAAAGTCCTATCTGTAGATATCTGAATATGATCTCTGACGACAGAACATTATCTTTCAGAAAAAAAAAAAAAAAAGAATACAGATCTTTTTAACATTTATTGAGCAAGTTAATTTTGTCGTGGTTTCAAATAAAACTATACTACTTAAGGTCTTGTATAGACCAGACCAGTTGACATGAAGGAGGGTATTCAGAGATTGAAAAGTTGAAATTTGGTTTAAAGTCCTGTCCGTTCATGGGTTTTAGCCAGAAACAGAAGAAGAGAGACAAGTGTGTAACTTTTGTGAGAGGCGAAGACAGGGCTTCTTAAAATGTGGCAACCTGGGCCTGTTTGTGGTGGTTAAGGTGCCAATTGTAAGAGATGTTTGTGGTAGGATGGAAAAATCTGGCAAAGGACTAAATGTCTCCTCTCTGCTGTAGTTGTGCTTCCTCCTCTCTGTCTCCTTCTCTCTGTACTATTCTGCAGGTATCCTCGGCCTGGAGCTGTAAATCTCCAGAATCCAGTTGACCTATCCAATATTCTTGCTGCTTGTTGTTTTTGTTGAGCCTTCTGTTCTTTTCTCTCTTCTCTTTCCACTCACCCCAACCGGTCAAAGCAGATGGCCGCCCACTATGAGCCTGGTTCTGCTGGAGGTTTCTTCCTCTAAAGGGAGTTTTTCCTCTCCACTGTTGCCTAAAGCTTGCTCAAATGGGATTGTTGGGTTTTCTGTATCATTCTTTGTATAATTATTCTCTGTAAGGTCTGAAACGATGCACTCTAAAGTGCCTTGAGATAAATTTGTTGTGAATTGGCGCTATACAAATAAAACTGAATTGAATTGAATTGAATTGAATTGCATTGAATTGAGTTGATCTTCAACTTTCAGTGAAGACAGAAAATACGAAGAAGTCCAGACAAAGTTAAACTCACTCGCTGGCACAAGACCCAGGTTCAATCTAAAGTGTTTATTGTTACCTGGAAGACATTTTTCCTGCTTGATTTTTCTGTTGTCCACTCGATAACAGCTCCACACAGCTGCACCACTTCTGCCTTAGCTCCTGGTTTCTGAACAAAATAAAAACATTACCTTCTTTAGACAGACTCATGATAACTCTGTTAAAACACAGTAGAGCTGAGACATTTTGTACCTGACTAGTTTCTTGTTGTTTGTCTTTATAAAACAGCAGCTGGTCTGCAGTCAGCATGGTCCACATTGACGTCCAGTTCTTCCTCTGCTTCTTTCCACTCTCTGAGATTTTAGCCACATTCAGGTTTTCACCTTTCAGCTCCACCTGGAAACATTTAGTTAACATTTAGATTGTTCACAATAATAATGGGAGGTTGGGCAAGTCATCCACTAACTGCAGGATCAGTGGTTGAAACGTTGGCCCAGGTCTTTCTGTCTAATTGTCCCTGGATGAGACACTAAAACCCATCTTCTGCCTGTGTGTGTTCACTTTTTAGTTACTTTGAATAAAAGGATTAAATGCAAATGCTGATTGTACACCTTATATTTAGGAGTAAAGTTAGAATGACTGCCCTCCTCTGTGTTGTTAATTGGCTCTGAAATAAAAGATGGAATCAGTTCCTAAAATTTGTCAACAGCACTTTCAGATAAACATCTACTGTAGTGACATTTATTCTTAGTGAAGTAAGGTTCAGTACAAAAAAATTCAAATGTTATTAAAAAATGGTCAGATAAGAGAGTTTTGGGGAAAAACTATTAAATGATCAATTTCACAGGCTGAAAGCCTGTGCTCTTTAGCTATGTGTTGTTCTCCAACACATCTTCAACCTCAGCCTGCAACTGGAGAGAGTTCCTCTAGGGTGGAAAAAGTCTTGCCTGGTTCCTGTGAATAAGACACCACGTCCCAGAGTCCTCAATGACTACAGACCAGTGGCTCTGACATCACACATCATGAAGGCTTTTGAGAGGCTGATCCTGGAGTCTCTCCAACCTCTGGTTAAACCCTCACTTGACCCCCTCCAGTTTGCTTACCAACCCCTATATTGGAGTGGATGACGCCATCATACACCTTCTCCATCGCACCTACACCCACCTGGACAAGCCTGGGGGCTTAGTGAGGATCATGTTTTTTGATTTCTCCAGTGCATTCAACACCATCCGGCCTGCACTGCTGGGAGAGAAATTAAAAAAACATGCAAGTCAACACTCCCCTAACTTCCTGGATCATGGACTACCTCACTAACCGCCCACAGTACGTCCGCCTGCAGAACTGTGTGTCTGACACTGTGATCTGTAGCACAGGTGCTCCACAGGGGACAGTTCTGTCTCCATTCCTCTTCACCCTCAGACTTTAGGTACAACTCAGAGTCCTGTCATCTTCAGAAGTTCTCTGATGACTCTGCAGTTGTAGGATGTATTAAGGGTGGAGATGTCACAGAGTACTGTGGAGTGGTGGACAGTTTTGTTGACTGGTGTGGACTCAACCATCTGCAACTGAACATCAACAAAACAAAGGAGCTGGTGATGGACTTGCTGTCCAAACTCCTCTCAATCTTGGACAACCCCTCCCACCCACTGCACAGTGTGTTGGTTGGACAGAGGAGCACGTTCAGCCAAAGATTTATTAACATTAAATGTTCCACAGAGCGCCACAGGAGATCCTTTCTACCTGTGGCAATCAATCTGTACAGAGGAAAACTCAGAGTAAGGGACAGGAGGACGGTACACAATAACAAACAGGACTGGTTTTTGACTTTTCCAGTTTGGATCAAAGATGGCCGCCCTCTCTGAGCCTTGTTCTTCTGGAGGTTTCGTCTATTCTTCCTCTCCACTGTCTCCTAGTGCTTCTCAAGGTGGCTTTGTTGGGTCTTCTATATAATTATGTAAGGTCTTAGCCTTACTGTACTCATGTAAGGTGCCTTGAGGTGATTTACATGTAATTTGGTGTTACTGTATATAAATTATTTGAATTTAATTAATTCTTAAATGTTTGTAGCCCCTATACTACTATCTTAGGCACCTAAATAACATTACTTGTTAAGTTTACAAAACTATGGATAACCAGTTCTTTTGTTTTGTAAAAATGTTACAGATGTGTTCAGTTTCTTTATTTCTTCATTTGGTATTGATGTCAATAGAAATATTTTACATTGGGGTTAAAGTGTATATTGTAGTTTGGTTGCAATGTACTATGTAAAACGTGCTTGTTCTTTGATCAACTAATGCTGTTTAATCCTGTTATTGTGATTGGAAAATGAAGTGTCATGACAGTGGTTCTGTAGTGTGATTGGCTAAGGGGCGGGAGTGAGAGAGGTCAAGGGGTCAGCAGCGAGAAAGCGAGCTCGCGCTCGAAAAGAAAATGTAAACGAGAGAAACAGAGACATTTAGAAGGAAAAGTACAGTTTTTACGGTAGATATTGTGCTTGTTACTCCGACTGTTGCACCTGCTACAGCACAGTGGACTACAGTACGTAAAGTATCCGATTTAACGTGCACCGACCCTGCAAACAACGCTGAGGAGGACGGTGTTGTTTGATTAGCATCCATCCAGATAGCGCTCCATGTGACCAGGAGAAAGCCTGACAGCTCCTCTGGCAACGAGGGAGAAGGACACGGTTCACCTCCCCGATGAACTGACTCCTGTTGCCCACTGCCGTTAGCTGTGAGCTAACCTACGGACTGCTGCTGGATCGTCTGGACACGGACACGGACATTGACACGGGCTGTATGTGAGTACTACAACTTTGATTTCTGCAGCTAGAGTGAAAAAGGCTAAAACGTTTTTGGCCACTACGTTCCCAAGCGTCGACGAGGCCTGCAACATGGGGTAGGGTATTTTTATTTTTGCTTATCTGTTTTCTATTGGGTCGCTGGTGTGTGTGTGTGTGTGTGTGTGTGTGTGGGCCCACAAAATTTAGTTAAAATAAGAAAGTCATACTAATCAACGTTTTCTTTTATTTCAATACAGACTTTTGTTACTGTGTTTCTTGACTGTGAGATATATTAAGAATTTTACACCTATTTTCAAAGGTTCAATGCAGTACCTGTATCAGTGAATTATGTAACAGCTAACTGGTGATATTTTATTTGGCTCAATAAAAGTACTTTTTTATTTTTTTTCTCTTTTAATAAATAGATTTTGCTATAATTTAGGGGACATAGTTGTTTTGGTGATCTATAGGTTGACACTAACTTATTTCATTCTGTTGTTGCTTAAACTTAAAGGGGTGTTCATAAATTAACTTGGGGAAGTAAAGTTTATGAGCTCAGGGCGCTGTCCTTCTATTAGAGGGTGAAGGAAGCGTTACATGTTTACTAATGTAATTCAGAAAAAGATAAACATTCTCTCTGTTAATAAAACCCATATGCACTTACATTCATCTTTGTCAATTGATGAATATTACAATTATACAAAATAAGAAAAGTCACAGCAATTAAATATCGAGCTTGAATTAAGAATATTTTTCGGATTCAGATAGCAGTGAAGTAGGCGGATGGTTGTTTTTTCAGTGTTTGGAGAAATGTTCTTATACTCACATATGGTTCCAACATAGCAGTGACAGCCACATTGTGCTGAGATTGATTCCTGCGATGCCTAGAGATCTACAAACAAAATCCATCAGTTAACAACTGCACTTGTTTTTCTGCACGATGGAGGTTTTTTAATGTCAACGCACTTGTTTTTGAGGAAGATCTGCATCTTGCAGCACCATGGATTTAGACTGACTTAGGCGGTCTCCTGAGTTCTGTGAGCTCTTGATGCGCATCTGCACAGCTCCCTGCCCTGGTGTGGTTCGCTGAGGAGATTGAATTAGTGGCGGCTGTTTTGGGGCACTCTGGAGGTTTGTGATTCTGTAAAAGTTCAAAGTCAACTTTTCACTTAGTTATTCAGAATATTTTTCCTTGACAGTGTGAAAACACACAATTAAATGATCCATCATATCTTCTGACAAAGACAAAATGTAGATGGAAATTTCAAGCTGAAAATTATTTGAAATCTTTCTTTATTCTCTGCTGCTCTGTAGATACTGGTTATCTCCAGCTTTAGTTGTTTAGGAGAGTTTAGAGTTAAGGTTTAGAGTTTGGCACAAAATGTCCACTGTGTCACAGTTACATTTCTGTTTAGTTTCTTTTCTGTTGTGTACTTATCCATCAATTCTTCTTTGTGCCACCAGATGTCCTCTTTGCTCCTTTCCTTTCACTCCACATACACACCTGCCTTGGATCAGCCATTCACCAATTCTGCCTCAACACACTCACCTCTTTCCTATTGGACCATTAGCTCATCAGGTGTTTTCCCAGTGTTCAAGATATTTTCTGAGTGAACACACACCAATCCCACCTGACTTTCTGTTAACCTGTTTGTGAACAGTGGTTTCTTAGATGCTGTTAGTTTCTGGATTTTAAGTCTGTGTTCCTGTTATTGACCTGGTGTGGGATCCGTCTTGGTTTCCTTGCCTGGATTTCACAGTAAGCCTTTCTTGTTCTCAATAAACTATTTTAAACTACATGTGTCACTCTGTGTACATATTTTACACATTTCTCACATCAATGTCAGACAAGTTTAGTGTCTTGTCAGACATTTTAAGTATTAGATTCTTGATATATGGCAATTTATCCTTTTTGAGATCTGTTTTTATCAGTAATTTAAAGAAAATCAGATTTCAATAAGGAAAATAAGCATGCTAATCTTCCTAAAGATGGAAGTTTATGAATAAAATTACAGGTTTCCTGTGGTTAAATAAACAAAACTATTGCATAACATTTGTTATTTATGTGTTTTTTTTATTCTGTGGGTGACCATTCAGTTAAGGTTGAATGTAGAGAAGCATTTAACTTTTTCCTGTCTGGGTTCCTGTTTTCAACTGTGGTTGCTTCACTGTGGTTACACAACATTTGTCCTTGTGCCACCAAGTAGCAGGGAACCCTCATCTAAAAAAGACTAGATTTAACAAAAGACCACAGCTCCACAATTAAGTAACAAAACCAAAGAAGATAAATTTACGCATGCAACCTGCATTTTAAATAAATACAGTAAAAATAAAACACTTTAGTGCCACTGTGGCTTGAGATGGAGTGGTCATTAACTGATAGTTTCAACCATTATTTTGTGCTTAAAAAGTAATTATTCCTTTTTGTGTTTTGTAGATTATATAAAACAATTTAATTTAATAGAACCAATAATAGATATTTATGACAATTGTGTGTTTCCAAACATTTTCATGACAATGTTTATAAATGTAAAAACCTTCATCTCACATCTGTTTTTTTTATTTTAAATCCAGATGTTCTCAGTGAATACCAAATGCATATCACTGAATGTAGACTGTACATAACCAGTTTGTGTGGGAAAATTTGTATATGGGATTTTTGTGCAAATGCAGTATTTGCACGTCTGGCCTTTGGTAGTTTTGCCTTTGTGGTGATGCACAGGAGTCAGCATGGAAAATGTGAGCAGTGTGCAACTACACAGCACAATGCACAGAAAAACATCAAAAGCACCATGTGATGTTATTGCTATGGCTGACTGGTGATAGATGTTGGTATGTCAGAAATATACAGAAAATAACACGGCTATGAAAATGTGTAGTAATCTGCTTTATATTAACTTTATTTGTGTCACAATTCACTTAGTAAGTTTGTGGGTTACAGCAAGTGTTCCCATAGTGATTCCACTTGGTGAAACTTTCTGCATCAGTTGTAGTCACATTTTCTATTATGACGGAGCAACAGCCCTTGAATGCACCATGGGATTCAGACATTAGCCTTGCCTCTTCCTTTCTGTTTGCCCTTGCTCCCCTCTTACTTGGAAGAGATTGCCATTGAGCATATAAAAGAGCTTAACCCTAAGGCAGGGAGAGAAGTTAACTTTTAGATACAAGCAGAAGAATGCTACTGCTGGTTCTGTTCTGAAGGTTTGAAACTACTGTTGCACTGAAACTAAAAGGTAAATGAAAACAGTTTGTGACTTTTAACAAGCTGCACAAGAGTTTTATTTTAGAAAGGGCAGCTTTTGTTCATTATATCTCGGTTTAATTTGTTTTGTTTTTTATCATTGGCATTTTAGTAGCTATTACTATTTAAACAATTTTAATCTTTTAAGCATATGGCCAATTAGCTTCTAGCATTGTTGAGTATTGTGTGCTTTTGGTTTCTGTCAATAAATACTGATTCAGTGTGAGACTACCAAGACAAGATACTGATATTTGCCTGTAGAGGAAGAGTTAAATTACTGACAGCAAGAAAGAAGTGTGTTCTCAGTTAATTCACAGATGGACATTTAAACTTAATGACCATCTGCACCTCTGATAATTTATTTATACATGCCATTATTTTCACCAGCTATCAGAGGAGTGAGTCTGTAAAGAGCTTAACTAGCTATTATTTCATCCAATCAACTGACATAAGTGAAAAATGTAAAACATGTTCCTGTCTGAGTTGAGTACTGACTCCAGATGCAATAATTTCCCTCAGTTCTTTACTCTGTTTGTGAAGTACTCATCATTAGCATCCCATAGCAAACTTTAACCCCCTCGAAACTTTCTCAACAGCGTGCTTCTGCTTTCTTCAGTGAAAGGAGTTTTCTCTGGACTGTCACCTAATGCTGCTCAAGTGGTATTTGTTTGGTTTTCTATATACCATAATATCAGAAGACTTATGCTTATAATTTAAAATGTCTTGATGATTTTAGTTATGAACTGGTGCTATATCAAACTGATCTGACATACTGTGGTAAGATTGTCACCCTCCATGTAGAACACTGGGATTCAAATTCCAGCGGTAGCCTCCAGTAGGGGTCCTTAGGCAAGACCTCCTTACGCTTACCCTGCCTTTGTTTTGTACCTTGTACCTCACTTTTAGTTGCTTTGGATAGAAGTGTCTGTCAGATGACTAAATGTAAACATAATTAGGCTAGATAAGTAGGAATGAGCCATATAAATCTACAAGGGTCAGGAGCATCTCTGAAGGAAATCATTCCTAAGTCATCAAAATTGTCCAGGTGACAAAATTCGTACCTACTTTTAAAAGTTAAAGTAAGAACAATTTTGCTCAAATATATGAGAGCTCTCGAGATGTTCCACAGAGATGAGGGAGAATTCTATCAATAGGCATTAGATAGATTTTTGAGACAAAGCGCTCTAGTTCTGTGGGATGGAAATGTTTCAGAGTCTGTGAAATAAAACCACAATGTGCGCTAGTGTGTGTACAACAGCTGTCATCACACTAAGCCTGAAATAACATGATGAGCATTAAAAGCTTCAGTAACAGGAAGCAAATTAAAACAACGGAAGTTAAACTTCAGTCATGCATGAAGTCTTATTTTCTTCTCCTTTACATTATGTGAACAACACAATAGACATTTTAATCTCTAACCAGAAGATCTAGCTAGAGCTTTAACCATCACATTTCTAGCTTACATACATGTTTACACATATACACATACACGTCATTTAAGTTTAGTTTATCAGCATTGAGAAAGGTTCAGCCAGTCTATAGTTTATCTACCACACATTGGTGAGCGTAGCCCTTCAGACGAATAAATCAAACAAACAAGTAAAAATGTGGAGAAACCTGTTTGGTTTGACACCAACAGAAACCAAGACAACTTTTAATCAAATTATTTTATGTGATCTTACCTTGTACCTGCCATGTCTGTTACTGAACACAAAAGTAAGACGTAGAGATGAGACAGTTAGAGGAAGTGTGATTCATCACGTGGTTTCTTCAAATCTGCTGTCTTTCACAGTTAGAGTGCTGCAACCTCCCCATTTCCTGAAAAAAAAATCTAACCTTATTCTCAGAGCTGAGACTTTTTTAGTTTAGTCACTATAGTGCAATATCTGCAGAGAGAGAGCAGCTTTCTTTTATGCATTCTGTGGTTCAAACAGTAATTAATCTTTGCGTAATTAACAATAAAAGTTGGATTGTTAAGTTTAATAAAAAAACTAAACAAAACTTTAGTTATATATCCTGGCAGTCAAGACACAGGGTGGCAGTTAGCTCAGTTGGTAGAGCAGTAGTCTATAAACTCCAGGGTTCCTTGTTCGATTCGTAGTTTCTACTGGCTACATGTTGAGGCGTCCTTGAACTAGACATCAAAACCCCACAGTAGCTCTGTCATCTTCTGCAGCTGTCCAAGCAAAGGGGGTAAATTAATTGGTATGTTATTATTATTATTATCAGTCCTAGAGCTGCTAAGTCACTTTAAAAAAATCCACTGCAGATGAATCTGGACTAACAAGTTGCTCCAGTAGGTGGCAGTAACCTGAGAAGAATCATTGCTTGTGCGCACACAGCCCTCTATTCTTTTTATCAGGAAGTGAGCAGATATTCATCATCAGTAAAAGTTTGTGCATACCATGCTTCTTGTCTTTGGTTTAAGGTTATGGGAAAAATTTTATCTCAATGACTTTCCCCGACCACTGAGTGGTTTGGTGTGGAGAGCCAAAATTTTGTCTTATTTTGTCTTACTGAAACCTGGCTGCAGCAGGAAGAACATGTCCGTTTCATTGAAATGGACATCTAGAGAGGTGGAGGTGTTCTCTGGAAAGCAGAGGAATGAAGGTTAGACATAGCAAAACAGAATACATATGTGTGAATAAGGGGGAACCAAGTGGAACAGTAAGGTTACAGGAAGCAGAAGGAAAGAATCTGCAGGACTTTGAGTACTTAGGGTCAACGGGTCAGATGTTGTACAGTTTTTAGACAGTGGCACTGAAGAAAAGAAAGAAGGCAGAGCTGGAGGTAGCAGAGCTCAAGATGTTGAGGTTATCTTTGCAAGTGACAAGGGTGGACAGGATCAGGAATGAGTCCATCAGAGGAACAGCCCTTGTCAGATGTTTTCGAGATAAAGTCAGAGAGGCCAGATACAGGCCAGAAGAGGATGCAGAGGATAGGGTTAAATGGAGGCAGATGATTCCAGTTTTATTATTATATTGTAGTATTTCAGAACCATGTACCAACAAAGAAGACAGCAGTCATCCTAACTTCAGTACGTCGACTATCTTGTTGATACTACTGCAGGCTCAGTCCGAAAATTACTCGATACTGTTGCCCGTCTGAAAAAGAAGGTAGTAAATCATAGGAAGATAGCTCCATGCTACAGTTCACAAATCCACAGCTTAAGCTGGAAAGGAGGTGGTGTTCCCCTAATTTAGATGAATCTTTCCTGAAAAGACAGTTTAATGGTATATAAAAAAAAGTCCTTGTAATGCTAAAACTACATATTATTCATCATTGATGGAGACAAATAAGAACCATCCCAGATTTAGGGGTAGGTGTTAGGTGAATTAGTTAGTTGAAAAAATAGTGAATAGTATATAAATAGTAAAAAGTTTTTTTTTTTTGATCCAGTATTGAATAGATTTAATAGTTGTTGTTCAGAGTTAGGTTTCGAGATCAGGTTGGGATAGTTGTTTAACTGTCTACACTCTATCTGGAAGTTAAGTGGCAACTGAACTTCCTTCTTGTTAGGTTGAAATGTTTCACTACTCATAAAATAGCTTCTTCAGTCTGAAGATAGTTGGTTGGAGACCACAAATTTGTAAAAAAAAATTTGGACTCCAGGTTTGGTTTCACTACACACTCCTTCACTCCAATTATTGTAACCAAAATGTGATACATATAAGTACCACAAAGTGAGGAATTAACAATTGTGTTTTTTATCCAAAAGAAAAAACTAAAAAAAACTAAAAAAAAAAACTAAAAAAACTCCCAAAAACTATAAATCACAAACTATGTGCCCGTCGCAACGTTTCGACCAAAGTGGTCTTCTTCAGGCAAAGGCACAAAGTGTTTAAAAGAAGACTGTAAAAAGAGCTAAGGCAGGCAGAGATGTTATCCCTTCAGGAGTCAGAAGCGAAATTAACTAGCTTTGCAAATTCAATCCTTATATACCCTCCCACTTTATTTTACTTTCCTGATTTGTTTTTTAAAAATAAATTAAGTTTAGTTTTCATTAATCCTATAAATGCCAATTTGTTTTTCTTATACCCCACTTTCCTATATGTAATGTAATAATAATATTATGTTATTATATTATTTCATTGTTATATTATTATTTTTTATTTAGTTTTATCTTAGGGTTAGTGGTAGGAAACTGAACCCCCCTCCCAAAGGAGAGGGGACGTGCACACTCCATCCACCCATCAGGCCCCCTGTACCCGTCCCAAAAATGGGCACGTTGGCGTCTCCGGCCATAACGCACCATGGTCCAGCAGTCATCCATGGCGTGGACCTCCAATGTTGGTTGTTGTTATAGTATGTATTTATTTAATGAAATGAAATTATTTATTTATTTCGGGACTCAGACACAGACTCAGCGTTCGGGACTCAGACACAGTCTCAGTGTTTAAGTCTAGGCTGAAAACCTACCTATTTAGTCAAGCATTTGAGTAAATAGATCTGGGAAGGACTCATGGACGTAGAGCATTATGGTGAACTGGTTTGTTTAGATGCTGTCTTCCCAACTCTCACTGATCACTCGGGTTTGTTGATGGTGAAGTGTTTGGTTGCTCTACATCCCAGTGCGCCCTCATGTCTGTGTTTTCTTCTGAACCCACCCTTTTAGTTAGGCTGTCATAATTAGTCCTGCCGGAGTCCCTGCTGCACTACACTAAATATACATTCACCTCAAACTTTATCTGACTGTGAATACAACTAACTGCAATCTCTCCTCTTCTCTCTCTTTCCCTCTCCCTCTCTCTTTTCCCTCTTCCTGTCTCTCTGTCGAGCTACACGTCATTCCACCCTTTGCCCTCTGGACCTGTCTGACTCGTCCTGATGCCCAACTTCTGGCTGGAGATCTCGTCGCCTGGATCCACCGTTTGCCCTTTGGGATGCGTTTGGAGACTGGATTGGTCACAAGCTACTATGATGTCGGTCCCGGCCTCGGCGGACGTCGGAAGCTGTTTCTTGGAGGTCTCGACTCAACGCTCGATAGTCAAGGAATGGAACTAGTCTGCCTGCAATAACTAACTGGACTCCATATTAACTTAAAATACTTTAACTGTTATACTGGACTGCTGCCTACACAGCATGTAATCACCCATATGAGGATGGGTTCCCTGTTGAGTCTGGTTCCTCTCAAGGTTTCTTCCTGTTGCCTTCTCAGGGAGTTTTTCCTTGCCACTGTCGCCCTCGGCTTGCTCATCAGGGACAATCACATTATTATGACTCATACACATACACTGTTCATGTACTGTTCTTTGGTTGTGTAAAGCTGCTTTGTGACAATGTCAATTGTAAAAAGCGCTCTACAAATAAAATTGAATTGAATTGAATTTATTTATTCTTAGAAAAAAAGCCAAATTTTTAACGTAAATATCTATATTTATGATGAAATAAGGAAGGTGTGACAAAAAAAACATAAAAACAAGACAACGTTTCGACCTTAAGCGGTCTTCTTCAGGCCAAGGCACACTGAAAACTATTTATGGCTGGCTAAGAACAGCTATCAAACGTGACATGTGTTCTGTTCGATGCTCCGACTAGAAATGAGCTTCCTTCTGTGTTTCTCCTTTTATATGTCCCCCATTAACTTTCTATCGTCTTTTTAAACTTAACTTATAATATGAATTGTTTCGTCTTTTTACCTAAATGTTCTTATTATCCCTACTAAATGAATTAAACCCAATTTGAATTTAACCCTGTAAATACTTTTTAACCCTTTAATTACTGATTCCCTACTATATCACTATCATTATATGGATTTATATTTATGAAATTTTAATTATTATATTTATTTATATTTATTAGGGTTAGGAGTTAGGGGTTGGTTTGGGGGTTAGGGGTTGGGGGTTGGGTTTAGGGTTAGGGGTTGGGGTTAGAATTAGGGGTTAGGAGGAGGGAACTGAACCCTTCTCCCAAAGGGGAAGGGACGTGCACGGTCCATCCCTCCCATGGGCCCCCTGTACCCGTCCCAAGAAAAACGGTCACGCTGGCGCCTCCGGCCATAGCGCACCACGGTCCAGCCGTCCTCCATGGCGTAGACCCCAAAAAAAAGGTAAGTCTTCTTTATTTCTTTGTAAAAATATTTATTTTTAACAAAAAACACTTTCCAAAAAAAAGGAAAGGATAAAACCCTGTATTTTTTAAAAAAATAATGAAATTCAATAAAATGAAAGTAACAATCAACAAAGGAAGATGTGCCAATAAAAAAAAGACAACGTTTCGACCTCAAGCGGTCTTCTTCAGGTCTAGGCACACTAAAAACTAATTATGGCTGGCTAAGAACAGCTGTCAAAAAGGACATGTTCTCCGTTCGAAGTTCCAAGTACAAATGAACTGCCTGCCGTGTTTCTCCTTTTATATGTTCCCCTATGTTTTAAATTTTAACTTTTTATCGTCTGTTTTAACTTAACTTATAAAATGAATTACCCCTACTAAATGAATGAAGCCCAATTTGAATTTAACGCTGTAAATATTTTTTAACCCTTTAAGTACTGCTTCCCTATTATATCCCTATCAATTTATGTATTTATATTTATTAAATATTTATTATTACATTTATTTATATTTATTAATTTTTTATTTAGTTTTTCAATTTTTATATCTTTAGGGTTGGGAGTTAGGGGAATGGAGAAACCAGTCCAGGGCCACTAAGTGGTCCCGGACTGGCCTGGACACGGTCCATCCCCGGCCGCGGTCCACACACTCCCCTTCCCCAACTGGGGTTAAGGGTGAGGGTCATGGGTGAGGGATAGGGGTCGGGAATGGGAAAGGTTTAAGAGTTAGGGTTGGGGGAGGGGTGGGGGGTGGAGTTAGGGTTAGAGGAAGGGGTGGGGTGTTGGGATTAGGGGAGAGGTTGGGTATAGGGAAAGGGTTTGGGGTTGGGGTTAGGGTTAGGTGAGGGTTAGGGGATAGGTTGGGGTTAGGATTAAGGGTTAGGTTAGGGTTAGGGGATAGGTCGGGGTTAGGGGTTGGGTTTAGGGGAAGGGGTTGGGGGTTAGGTTAGGGTTAGGGGTTGGGGTTAGGGATAGGGGATAGGTAGGGGTTGGGGTTAGGGGATAGGTTGGGGTAGGGTTAGGTTGGGGATAGGGGATAGATTGGGGTTAGGGGAATGGAGAAACCAGTCCAGGGCCACTAAGTGGTCCCGGACTGGCCTGGACACGGTCCATCCCCGGCCGCGGTCCACACACTCCCCTTCCCCAATTGGGGTTAAGGGTGAGGGTCATGGGTGAGGGATAGGGGTCGGGAATGGGAAAGGTTTAAGAGTTAGGGTTGGGGGAGGGGTGGGGGGTGGAGTTAGGGTTAGAGGAAGGGGTGGGGTGTTGGGATTAGGGGAGAGGTTGGGTATAGGGAAAGGGGTTGGGGTTAGGGTTAGGTGAGGGTTAGGGGATAGGTTGGGGTTAGGAT
Organism: Anabas testudineus; assembly: GCF_900324465.2. Taxonomy (NCBI): domain Eukaryota; kingdom Metazoa; phylum Chordata; class Actinopteri; order Anabantiformes; family Anabantidae; genus Anabas; species Anabas testudineus. Next base: position 10,399 of record NC_046629.1, on the reverse strand, counting down.
TAAGGGTTAGGTTAGGGTTAGGGGATAGGTCGGGGTTAGGGGTTGGGTTTAGGGGAAGGGGTTAGGGTTAGGTTAGGGTTAGGGGTTGGGGTTAGGTAAGGGAAGGGGATAGGTTGGGGTTAGGGGTTGGGTTTAGGGGAAGGGGTTGGGGGTTAGGTTAGGGTTAGGGGTTGGGGTTAGGGATAGGGGATAGGTAGGGGTTGGGGTTAGGGGATAGGTTGGGGTAGGGTTAGGTTGGGGATAGGGGATAGATTGGGGTAGGGTTAGGTTGGGGATAGGGGATAGATTGGGGTTAGGGTTAGGTTAGGGATAGGGGTTAGGTTAGGGTTGGGGTTAGGTAAGGGGTTGGGGTTAGGTTAGGGTTAGGGGTTGGGGTTAGGGGTTAGGGTGGGGTTAGGGGATAGGTTGGGGTTAGGGGTTGGGTTTAGGGGAAGGGGTTGGGTTAGGTTGGGGTTAGGGGTTGGGGTTAGGGGATAGGTTGGGGTTAGGGTTGGGGGATAGGTTGGGGTTAGGGTTAGGGTTAGGGGATAGGTTGGGGTTAGGGTTGGGGATAGGTTGGGGTTAGGGTTAGGGGTGGGGTTAGGTTAGGGTTAGGGGATAGGTTGGGGTTAGGGGTTGGGGTTAGGGTTAGGGGTTGGGGTTGGGGTTAGGGGTTGGGGTTAGGGTTAGGGGTTGGGGTTGGGGTTAGGGGTTGGGTTAGGGGATAGGTAGGGGTTAGGTTAGGGTTAGGGGTTAGGTTGAGGTTAGGCGGATTAGGTTTAAGGTCCATGGACATTTTTTGTTAAGTTTCCTCATTAAGGCCTTCCGGAAATTTTGTGTTTAATTTGTTAATCCATTTTCTTTCAGTCAATTTGCGTTCCTTTGTGGACCAAAACACATTGCATTGTAAGCCCATGACCCTCAGGTTGGGGAGTCCATGTTGTAAGAAATGTTTAACAATATGAGTTTGGGTTTCTTTTTTGTTTCTAATGTTGTATCTATGTTGAGTTAACCTAATTCTAATTGTGTTTCCAGTTTCTCCCACATATTTGTTATTACATTTTGCACAAATAATACAATATACACAATTTTTAATGTCTGGGTTCTGTATTGGGTTAATTTTATGTATTTGTTTTGTTACAGGGTTTCTGATCCAGGAACATGAGAAGAAACCCGGACAAAGGAGCCGTTTCGGGCTTGGATTGAGGACGGGGATCCTACTCCTGACCAAGTAGTCCTTGAGATTTCTGTTTCTCCTATATGCCGAAATTATTTTGTGTTTTTGTAAGTAAGGTGTGTTTTTTAAGAGGTTATGAAAATTGTTCTTAATTTTGTGATTCAGTTCCAGGGCCATTTGTGAATAGGTGGAAATAAACGGAATTATCCTCTCTGAGTCCTGTGTTTGTTCTTTGGGTTGTAAAAAGGTTTTAAACGAGTTCCGGAGGAACTGTCTGGAGTACCCTCTATCCCTTAGGGCTTGGAACAAAGTCTTAGTGGCTTCTTTGAAGTCTTCCTCCCTAGTACAGATCTTATTGAATCTTAATAGCTGGGACTTAACAATCCCCCTGTATGTGTGTTTGGGGTGAAAACTAGATTTATATAAGAGGGCATGTGTATCTGTGTCCTTGAAATATACTTTAGTGTCTAATTGTCCCGTTTCATCAAAATGTGGTCCTTTGAATGTAATTGTGTCCAGAAAGTTCACCGATTGGCGATCAATTGTGTATTTAATTTTAATTGATGGATGGTGCGAATTTAAATGTTTGGCAAACTCCTGAAATTTGGTCTCCGAATAGGTCCAAATTCCCCATATATCATCAAGGAACCTATAATAATATAGTGGTTTTAAAGGGGCTGAGGATAGGGCCGATTCCTCCCAATTGGCCATATAAATGTTTGCATAAGATGGTGCAAACTTTTTGCCCATGGCAGTTCCCTTAATTTGAAGATAAAATTTGGAGTCAAATTCAAAGTCATTTTTGGTGAGGCTCATTTCCAATAGATGTAGAATATATTTATCCGGTCTTTTTGGGTTGGGATACTTTGAGAGCCATAATTTCACTGCCTCTAATCCGGACTCGGTCTCAATGTTGGTGTACAAACTATCTATGTCAATTGTGAATATGAAGGAGTCCGTTGGAATTGATTTGTTTCGTATTTTGGCTAAAAAAATCATAGGTATCCCTGAGATAACTAGGGTGCTTATTAGAAATAGGATTCAGAAAGTATTCCAAGTACTCCGCTATATAGTAAGTTTCACTGTCTGAGTCTGAGACAATCGGCCTTCCTGGCGGAATCTCGTAAGGCTTACTCCATTCTTTTGGGTCTTTATGTATTTTAGGTAACAAATAAAACCTCCTTGGTCGAGGTGTGTCATTTCCCTTAAGGTATAAATATTGTTTTCTGTTTATAAATCCGTCCTCAATCATTTTGTTTAGTACTTCTTTAACCTGTTTGGCTGTGTCTAAATATATAGGTTTTTCTAATGGTTTGTAATAAGTTGGGTTATTCAATTGTCTAAGTCCCTCCCAGATATATTGATTTCTGTCCAAAATCACAATGGCACTCCCCTTGTCAGCTGGTTTAATAATAATGTGTTTGTTTTTTTGTAGTTCCCGTAGTGCCTTAACCTCTTTTTTTGTGAGATTTTGTTTGTCCTTTTGACTCCATAAGAGTTTTTTGTAAGCATATTTGTCCGCTAAAATGATTTGTTTTATAGGTTTTGGCAATTGATTAAGGCTAGGAGTCCAGTCTGACTTATTTATAAATGGAACTTTCATCGAACCCGGTTTCCCTTCAAAATAACAGGCCAATTTGAGTTTCCTATGATAAATTTGTAAATCTAATTCCAATTGTTTTCTCCTATCCCCAAATTGTCCCAAAGTGGGAATGAAAGTTAATCCCCTCAGCAGTAACGAGG
>NC_046629.1:0-2500 GCF_900324465.2 Anabas testudineus | reverse complement strand
AACGAACCGAACCCAACCCCGAACCCGAACCCGAACCCGAACCCGAACCGAAACCTCGAAACCGAACCCCGAACCCGAACCCGAACCCGAACCCGAACCGAACCCGAACCCGGACCCGAACCCGAACCCCGCACCCGAACCCGAACCCCCAACCCGAACCTAACCCGGCCCCCCCCAACCGAACCCGAACCCGAACCCGAACCCCGAACCCGAACCCCCTGGAACCCGAACCCCGAACCCGAACCCTAACCCGAACCCTACCCAACCCGACCCCAACCCCCGAACCCGAACCCCGACCGAACCCGAACCCGAACCGAACCCGAACCCAACCCGCGAACCCGTGAACCCGAACCCGAACCCGAACCGAACCCCCGAACCCGAACCCTACACCGAACCCGAACCCGAACCCGAACCCGCGAACCGAACCCGAACCGAACCCGAACCCGAACCCCGAACCCGAACCCGACCCGAACTCCGAACCCCGAACCCTAACCCCGAACCCGAACCCCGAACCCTGAACCCGAACCCGCGAACCCGAACCCGAACCCGAAACCCGAACCCGAACCCGAACCCGCTAACCCGAACCCGAAACCCGAACCCGACCTCGAACCCGAACCCGAACTCCGAACCCCGAACCCGAACCCGAATCCCCGAACCCGAACCTCCGAACCCAACCCGAACCTCCCGAACCCGCCACCCGAACCCCGAACCGAACCCCGGGAATCCCGAACCGAACCCCGCGAACCCGAACCAACCCGAACCCGAACCCCGAACCCGCAACCCAACCCCCTGACCCGTAACCCGTAACCCGAACCACGAACCCGAACCCGAACCCAACCCGAACCCGAACCCGAACCCGAACCCGAACCAGAACCCGAACCCGTAACCCCGAAACCGAACCCGAACCCTGAACCGAATCCCCGAACCCGAAACCCGAACCCGAACCCCGAAGACCACCGAACCCCGCACCCGAACCCGAACCCGAACCCCCGCCGAACCAACCCGAACCCGAACCCGACACCGAACCCCATACCCGAACCCGAACCCGAAACCCAACCCGAACCCCGAACCCGAACCCGAACCCCTAACCCCGAACCCGAACCGAACCCCGAAACCCGAACCCGAACCGCTCCGAACCCGAACCCCCGAACCCGAACCCCGAACCCGAACCCGAACCCGAACCCGACCCCCCTACCCCGAACCCTAACCCGAACCCCTAACCCGAACCCGAACAACCGAACACCCCCCGCACCCGAACCGACCCGAACCCGAACCCGAACCCCCGAACCCGAAACCGAACCCGCGAACCCGAACCCGAAACCCGAACCCAATAACCCGAACCCGACACCCGAACCCGAACCCGAAACCCGAACCCGCACGAACCCCGAACCCGAACCCGCACCCCGAACCCGAACCCGAACCAACCCGAACCTCGACCCGAACCCTAACCCCGAACCCGAACCCCGAAACCCGAACCCAACCCGAACCACCCGAACCCGAACCCGCAACCCGAACAACCCGAACCCGAACCCAACCGCGAACCCGAACCCAGAACCCGAACCCGCACCCGAACCAACCGAACCCGAACCGAACCCGAACCCGACTACCGCGAACCGAACCCGAACCCCAACCCAACCCGCTCGAACCCGACCCGAACCCGAACCCGAACCGAACCCCAACCCGAACCCGAACCCGAACCCGAACCCGAACCGAACCCGTAACCCGAACCCGAACCCAGAACCCCGAACCCACCTAACCCGAACCCGAACCCTAACCCACCCCACCCTGAACCCGAACGAACCGAACCCGAACCGAAACCCAACCCTACCAACCCTAACCCCGAACCCGAACAACCCCGAACCCGAACCCACCCCCCGAACCCTCAACCCTAACCCGAACCCCGGAACCCGAACCCGAACCCGAACCCGTAAAACCCACACGCAACCCTAACCCTAACCCAACCCTAACCCATAACCCGAACCCTAACCCAACCCGAACCCAACCCCCTAACCCGTAACCTACCCAACCCCAACCCTAACCCCCAACCCAACCCCTAACCCTAACCCTAAACCCAACCCCAACCCTAACCCACCCAACCCCCAACCCCAACCCAACCCACCCAACCCACCCGAACCCAACCCAACCCAACCCTAACCCCAACCCGTAACCCTAACCCAACCCTAACCCTAACCCTAACCCTAACCCTAACCGAACCCTAACCCCTAACCCAAACCCGAACCCTAACCCTAACCCGAACCCTAACCCTAACCCCCCTAACCCAACCCAACCCTAACCAACCCTAACCCTAACCCTAACCCTAAACCCTCCCCTTAACCCAACCCTACCTAACCCTAAACCCAACCCTAACCCTCAACCCAACCAACCCCCTAACCCTAAACCCTAACCCTAACCCAACCCCTAACCCTAACCCGAACCCCTAACCTACCCCTAACCCTTAACCCACCCTACACCAACCAATCCACGAAACCCGAACCCGAAA